>NC_133320.1:22813770-22887499 GCF_012295235.1 Primulina huaijiensis
ATATATATATATATATATATATATCGACGATACAACTCCTCACCTGAGTCATCTCCCATCTCCGGCGCAGCAGTTCCACCGATCAGAATCGTCGCTAGTCATCATGGCAAATCCTGCACGCATCGCCGCCGCTCAAATGACCTCCATCAATGACGTTTCCGCCAATTTCGCCACCTGCTCTCGCCTCGTTAAGGTACCTGCTAACATTTCAAGTAACATAAAATAGTGTGAATTAAACAAAATGAGTGATCTGTAAACTTTTTCTTACGGATACAGTGTTAAGCGTGGACTCAGTTAATTTTTTCAGTTTTTTGTTATTCTAAGTGAATTATCTGTAACATTTGCAATTTTGTAGGCCACCCGGACTCATAGTTAATGGAGCAATATGAGCTAGAACGATTTCATGATTTAGTGTACTGCGAAACTTTCCGTTGTCGCATGAAACTGTCTTTGATTATTGTCAGAGTCAAGCTTTCCCTTGAGCAATTGGTTTTGATGCGATATGTTGATCCGCTAGACTAGGAAATGCTGGAAATTGGAGGACATGCTAAAAAAGAAGCAGTCTTTGTCAGTCCCAATTATAAGAAGATTGATTTTTCTGAGAAGCATTCTTTGTCAGTCCCAATTATAAGAAGATTGATTTTTTTTGCATTTGTTCTTAGTAAACTTACTAATACTGCATTATTAATTTTTTCTGGTTTGATTTTTTTTACTTAATGAACTAATTTTTCAAGTTGTTGTTGCTCAAGGAAGCAGTTACAGCTGGCGCAAAATTGCTTTGTTTTCCTGAGAACTTCTCCTATGTGGGTGCCAAAACTGGTGATAGTCTTAAGATTGCTGAACCATTAGATGGGCCAATTATGAACAAATATTGTTCCCTTGCAAGGTAAAATAATTAGTGTCTTTCAAATTAAAATTCCTCTACCATTGCTTGTGCTTTGATTCTTCTTAATAGGTGCTCATTATGTTGACTGTTCCAGTTTCATCCACACTTCTCAAAATTGAAGAAGTTAAGAATTTGAAGTTCACAACTTTTCCTGATTTCAGATGATAATGATAAGCCAAATATTAATTTTGAATTCACTTTGATATGTTGGATCCCAACTAGTTTGTATGTCCTCTTCTTGAAACCTTATGTGGGAAGTACAGGTTGATGACTTGAGTTTCATGAGTCTATTCCCTGCCACATGAAAGATCTGCAGCTGACGCATTAATATATTGTTCATCTTCTGTTTCCAACTCGATTAATATTCCTACTGTTGTTATTTGCAGGGAGTCAAATATTTGGTTATCCCTCGGAGGATTCCAGGAAAAAGGCTCTGATGATGCACACTTGAGTAATACTCATGTGTTGATTGATGATGCTGGGAATATTAGAAGCACCTATAGGAAGATGCACATGTGCGATTTTAACTTTTACTTTGTTTGACCTTATTATAAGTAATATATTATGATTTTATGATGTGAATGAAAATTTTGATATCTGAACTCATCGCTACTGTATACTCTAAATTAATTTTGTCAATATTTGAAGGTTTGACGTTGATGTTCCTGGAGGCGCAGTTTACAAGGAGAGTAGCTTTACTGAAGCCGGTAAGCACCTTTTATTTTCTTCAGATTTGTATGTATAGTAGATTAATTTATTCCTTTCTTTCTATCCCCTCTCTTAAAATTTAATTTAGTGTTGCCGCAACATGATTACTCGCGTCTTTGCATCCACGGGAAGTTACCTCTCTGACTCCCCAATCTCTCTAATTTCTTGTAGACTATTAGCACAAGGAATGGGTTACCCCCAAAGGAGTGAATCTGAACCTGTTAAAATATCTTAATGGATCCAGTAAAGCTTTTATATTCAGCATAATTTAACACTTTCGAAGTTGGAAAAAATTAAGTAATGCAAAGGCATTGATAATGACATGAGCCGTACAATGCTATTTGGCAAGTGGTGTTTTGTGTTGCTGCTTCATTCTACTGTAGTTTTGGCCTTTGATGGACACCCCAATGGATTTGACGGACTTTGTATTGCTGCATTTTTTTGAGAGGAAATAATTAGTGTTTGATGGTTGAAAGAAACTGAAGAATTCGGGGAAAAGTGAACGAAAGGTTAAGAGGAAAAAAAATGTAATGAAAGAAAGACATGAGGACCAGCAGCTGCTGGTTGGGTGATAAGAGAAACTGAATAAAAAAGCTCTAAAGTCTTTGACATATCATTTAGATTGGCTATTTGAATTCTATCAAGTGATGTGACTTGGATTAGGTTTTTATATTTATTTTTCCCTGTAAATTTGCAACTTTATTTTCAAATGCTCTGTGAAATTATGATGTCTTTTATTATTGTTGTTGTTGTAGTCGTCGTTGTTGTTACCCTTAGTTTACCTTTTTGGTTGAGACATCAAGAATATTTGTGAACTATTCCTGGAATGAATCTCTTACCGTGTTATCAAACTATCCCATCATCCCTTGCTTGGTTCGGTATTAAACAGTTTTAAATCTTTCTAAATCTGTTATCTGTTTATTGTTCAGCAATAAATAATTTAGGATGCATGTGGATTCCATGTTAAGCTTCATCAACAGCACCTCAAGCACATTAAATAATATAACTTGCGATATTTTTACGCTTCGATGCGGTACAGTAAACATTATAAACTGATTATTTGGTGTAGGAAAAGAGTTGGTTGCGGTGGACAGCCCATTTGGATGCCTGGGTCTAACAGTTTGCTATGATTTAAGGTTTCCTGAACTATACCAGCAGCTGAGGTTCAAACATGATGCTCAGGTATACTCACATATTACATCCCCTGTGTGTAGTTATTTTTTCTTGCCACCAAATTTTTATGCTCTCTTCTTGTAACCTGTAGGTGTTGTTGGTGCCTGCTGCTTTTACAAAAGTGACAGGTGAGGCACACTGGGAGATTCTGCTTCGTGCACGTGCTATTGAAACTCAGTGCTATGTATGCCACTTATACCTTCTTTTATGCCATATCATATGTGCTTTTTTAGCACTGAATTTGATTATCCACATTCTAATACAAAATTATTTTCAAGTAGATAGTAGTAGTGGTAGTAATATTAATAATAAATATAACAATAACGTAGGTCATAGCTGCTTCACAAGCTGGGAAGCATAGTGAGGAAAGAGAAAGCTATGGTGCTTCCTTGATAATTGATCCATGGGGTACAGTTATTGGCAGGCTACCAGGTCACTGCTGTTTCTTGTATCTTCTGAATTTTAGTGATATTAGCCTTTCAGCGTGCGTGATTTGATCTATGTTTATTTGAGTTTGTCTCTCTTATAGGGGTCACTCGTTCATCTGAAGAATATCTGTGCTGAAAATTTCCACATACAACTTTATAACAAAAAATTTAAAAATTTAGATGAACGGCTGAGATCTTTACTGCTTGGATGTGGATGTTTTTTCCCTTATTGAAATGTTATGGCTGTGTATGTCGAATATTTGTGATGTTTTAGACTTTAGTTGACATTCCAATTCAGGCATACATTATTTGTGTTGTTGATATTTCTGCCTCTTGTTGCTGCTACAGATCGACTTTCAACGGGCATTATTGTTGCGGAAATTGATTTTTTGCTGATTGATTCTGTCAGATCAAAGATGCCAATTTCTGAGGTTAATTTAAGTATTATCAAACTCATACCTTAGTGTTGTATTTAACTTGTAGAATTAAGTCATTCCCTTGCCACTTGAGGCATACATGGTGCAGAAATCAGAATGGGTAGTGGAAATTAATTTGTGGTTTTAGATTAAGTTAACCGAAGCACAAAAAATTATGGACTACTTTTCAGTCCACTAGGTTGATTCATGGGTAGTTTTCTGGTTGGTCCTATCAATGTTGAATTTACGTCTCTAAAATGGGATATGAAGGTCTTCATCATTTTAAACTAGACTTGAACAGTGTCTATTTTATTATCAGATACAATAGATTTGCATGATTAATTATGTTAAAGGAAGAATTGTAACACATTCTAAGCTAACATCAGGATTTTCTTTTTTCATGCCCAAAAAAAAAACTTATTAATCATGTTAGGTTATTTTATAGTTGAATATACATTTGAATGCCAGTATGCGATGGAAAAATTTGTAGAAATTCTTTTACTATACAAAATGGTCGGAACTCGTAAAGGTGATCAAATAACTGCAAGTAAATGTAGACATTTTGTAGCCTTGTTAAATCCCTCTCAAGTCTCAATTCGGATTCTTCGTAGAAGCAATCCTCAAATAATGAGCTATAATCCTAAAATAATTAGACATATTACACTGGGTGATGCTGACTTGTAAGCTAGTGCTTCTTTCACTTATTTTACTTTCAAAGAACTTATGTTGCATATGAAAATTATCTGTTGCTCCTTATGTCTAGTTCTAAACTTCTAATTCATGCTGTCATCCCATCATCATAATTCATACAAAGAATACTAATCTCAAGCCAGTTGGATTTGGCTGCTTTTATAAATTTTTTCTTTATCGTGTGCTGTTTGCATTTCAAACTCTCACTAATTCAAAGTCGTTCAAGTCATGCTCAAGTTCATCGCATCTGTAGATTTTTCTTCAAAAGTGTTAAAGTCAGTTGATTTTACTTTACAGCATCGCAAGCCAATCGGATTCTGGAGATAAGCTTCTTTGTGAGTTATAGAAGGTGCTATTCTTGATTCCAAGTTGTACGTGGAGAAGGCAGGCTACCGGGCAAGCATCTTAATCTCTTTTCAACTCTCCAGTTCATTTCTAGTGATTATAAGTTAAGAACAAAAATATGTATAGATGATGGGGATCACGACGAATTAATGAATCTTCGTTGTCTTGTTTGATTGTTTGATCTCTCCATCGAAACGTATGTGCCACAAATTGGGACAGCAGTTAAGCTCATGTCGCCGGAGGTTCTGAACTGCACTACCACCAATATGTATGTACTTGTGTCGATACACTATGCAATCTACATACCGTTATTTCGTGTTTTTTATACAACATGGAGCTGACCCACTGAATATGCCTAAGCTCGTCTTATACAATAAAATGTTTCTGTTTTATTAATGTCAAAGGGCATCCAAATTAACCTCAAGGGACGGATAATTATCGTGTGATTTTGGTAATTCACTTTTAAACTTCATATGTAATTAAATGGAAAAGATGATAATTAAACAACTGAGTTTGAATTCACATTTAAAAAAATTTTAAAGTCAAGTTTGGTTAATTTTTCTTCGATTTGACTTTTAACGATAATAATTAAGGTGGAGGCACAAATTTTTTGTACCAACAAACGAATATAGTAGAACCGAGGATTTACTGTCACGATAGTATTAGGAAAATTATAATTTTGATCCTTATTCAAGCAGAATAATTTAATCTATCATTATTAAGGTCCTATTTTTATAAAAATTAAGCTCTTATTTCAACTTGCGCAGAGAATAACAAGAAGTAAAATAAAAAATACAATATAAGTAACAATTTTTTTAAAATTGCAAGTAACAGTAATTTTGAATTCCAGATACTTGTAAAAATTAATGTGAACTAATTTGCTCAAAGGTTGTACTTGCCCTCCCTCGGCTCAGTCCCTAAGAGCCTTCAAAGTTCAATACACGAGCCAACAATAGCTTAAAACTTGGGAAATGAACAAGAAAGTAAAAATGGTGGCTAACTGAATAACCAAGACTCCACAACTAAACAGAAAATTAAAGATTTTTTTTTTTGCATTCATCTCCACGATATTTATTGTATTTGTCTTTTATCAAGCACAAAAATTGTAACATGCAGGTAAATGTCGAGTTTATTAAATACAGGGGAGGAGAAAACCCAAAAATTATATCAACTGCGAACCAATCACACATCGTACTTGGTTGGCGAAAAAAACTAACTGCACAATTATATGTTTATTAAAACACAAAATAGAACCAAGAATTCTACAAGAAATCACAAGCTTCCTAAGTTGGTTATGCAACGAGCTATAAAAAGATACAGTATCAATCAAAACAAAGCCATAAAACTCTAATTATAATCAATATTCACGATAATCGTTCTTTCTGCGGTCGCTTTAGCATGAATCTTTCCAGCAGAAATTATCGGTAGAATCTGGACTAGCGAGCAGGTCGAAAGGTTTACCTATACTGTCTTTCAATATGGTGATTTGGCCTTCTTTGAGAAGTATATCTTCATCAAGGGCCTCTATCTTCTTTCTCATAGCATTAATCTCAGAATTTAGTAACATGTTCTGCTCGCTATACTGCTTCACATTATCCCACATGAGATCTCTTTCATCAGATACCTTTGGTAGTATTCCCTTTACTATAGCCAATTCTTTCTTGTTTTCTTGCAAATCACCTTCAAGTTGATCGATAATCTCGTCCTTTTTCATCATCTGCAGAGAAAAATAGAGAAGATGAGATTTTATTTAAAAAATAGGTGTGCAATAGTCACATCATACATACTGCCAGATTGATACGAGCACTAGAAATATGTAGCAGTTCAGAAATTCAAACAGATCTAAAGTCCAACAAAAGCAGTATTAAGTTCACCTGAAGTTCAAGATCTTTCTTCTTGTGGTTTACGCAAGAAAAATTGTCCAACGCATTTTGTACTTCACATTTTAGAATGTCATTAACTCTAACCACTGCAGCTAGCTCAGCTTGAAGCTGCTCTATGCTGAGCTCCTTCGAATAAAGCTTGTCACGCAATAAACTAGTCAATAAGGTCTCAGCTTTCAGCTCCGAAAGAATTATGTCCTGGAAAGTAAACCAAATATTTGTTTCCAGGTAATGGAGAGTGTAAAAATCAAAATTAATGTGTGGGAAAAAGATAAATAAGCGTCTCAATCGAGTCACCTCTGATTGTGCATCTTTTCTTCTGGGTGATTCATGAGAACCCATAGCAACAGGGTGCACCTTATCATGCAAAATTGTGGACTTTTCGTGCAAGACACTGGAAATGGTTCGCATGCTGCTCGTTAAGTTTTCAGCAGCCCTCTCTAGACCTTGGAGTTTCACTTCACATTCAAGAACTTGGCCTGTGAATGCCGTGTCAGAATTTGATCCCATTTTCAAGAGTTGGCAGGCATTTGATTTGATGTTTTCGAGTAGCTTCCGACAAAGTTGATTACTCTCTATCAGCAACGGAATCACTTGATCTTGCAAGGAGCCAATACGGTTCTGTAGTTCTTGATCCAACTTGAAAGTTGAATACTTTCCCTCATTCCCATAGTTTTTCAGACGATTAAGTAGATTAATGTTCTCACAACGAAGTGAATCAATTTCGACCCTTGATGATTCTACCTCTTTCCTTAGTGCATGCTCAACTCCAGTAAGTCTCATTTGTTCCATTTGCACCTTAGCCAACCCAAAATTATAATTCTCACAAGAAATCTTCTTTCCGAGTTCCTCACAAAAACCTCGCAACCCATCAATCGTCTTCTCCTGATCACTGCAGGTTCTCTGAAGTCTACTGATAGCTTGATGCATATCCTTGCAATCAGTAACTTTTTCCTTATAGTTTCTTCTGGTGCAGTCTCGATCTTCTTCTAAAACTCTAGCTTTATCTTTCAGTTCAGATAGATTTTTCTGCAGAAAGTAATTCTCTTCCTTGGTTTCTCTGACCTGAATTGCTAATTCCTCAAGTTGTTTCTCTGAGTTTGCGATTTTGGTTTTAGTGCCAGTTTCCCTCTCGCTGAAGGAAGATACTTCTCTTTGAAGGCCCACATTCTGTTCTGCTAATTCCCTTACCCTCTCGCGAAGCCTATGTTCTACTGCCTGGTATTTCTCAAGTTTCAGGGACCACTCAACTGATCTCCTATCCAATTCCTTTTCAAGTGCAGACTGCAACTCGTTCTTTTCCTTCTCCAATCGCCGAGTATGTGAATCCAAGTCCCCTCTCGCTATTTTAAGTTTTTCTCTAAATAACGCCTTTTCAGCAATCCTATCTTGCAGGACTGATGAAACCTCAAGGGCCATTTTTGACTTCTCCTCTGTCAAGCTCCTAATGATTTGAATCAATATAGGTAAGCTAAAACCTCTAACCTCGAGAAAGTTTCCTTGTTCAAGCTCTTCTGAGAGAAGTGCAGCTCGGTCCTCGGCTTCCTTAAATTGTTTGAACAGCTCCAAATCTGTTTCAGTTAAAGTATCAATATTTTCTCCAACTTCGATTTTATCGCCAGAACAAGACTGTCTCTCCAAGAATTCTGACATTTCTTCATGATAAGATCCACCAGTCTCACTATTCCATTCGGTTACACGGTTTTTTGAAGTTATTTCATCAGTATAGTTTCTGTTATAAATGTCTTCAATGGTGATAGGATTATCAGGGAATACTTCTTTGGACCTCATTTCAGGTAAAAGTTGAGAACGGGAAAGTCTCTCAACCACTTTTCTTGCAAGTTTTCGAGGGGACTTATGGCGAAACCCATCATCACCTGAGACTCTAGAAGAAGGATGAAATTGGGACAATTTGGTTTCTCTAAAAGATTGGGATTTTGGTTTCTGCTTCCTGGAATCTTGTGGTAAACCAGGAGGCAGTCGCTTAACCACAACACTTCGTTTGTCCAATTGATCATTCAAGGAGAAATTCGCATTTTCTTCATTACTTTCATTATGTTGTTCTCCATCAATGTAACGGTCCAAGACCTTGCTTGAGACATTACTGGAGCAATGAGAAGAGATCTCAGATAAATCAGAGTGTGCTCTGGAAACAATACAATTAGATTTCTCCACTCTCTGTGAATTATTAACCACAGCAGCATCAGAGTAGTTAATCCTGGTTCGCCTCTCAGGAGTCGAAGCACGAGAACTGAACAAGAATTGTTGTAACGTATGTTTATAATGGCAAAAACAGGAATAGACTAAAAAATTATTGTAGAAAATAGTAATTGCCAACCGTGAGGACGACTGAATTGATTGTTTGTTAGAGTGATGGCTCGAACTGCATGGAGAGCCATTTTGGTTCGCAGAGTTCTCTGTCCTTTTCCCCGCTTCATAAACAGATCCAGAGGAGAACGATAGGCTTCTTCTTAAACATGGAGCGTTACCATATACACCATCCTCAGAATCATGTTTGTTTATTCTGGACTTTTCTGCTGGGTTTTCGCAATAAATTCTCTTATCTGTTGATGGTGGGGAGACTTGATTACCATTTCCACTGTTGGATCTGAAAAAGAATAGCTTTTTCATTTTTGCAACTTGAGCTCCACGTCTAGTTATCTATTATGGAACTTGCAAGTGATCTGCTAAAAAATTACAAGAAGGAGAAGAATGAACAAAAGATGAGTAAGTAAGCTTGCAACAGTAGAAACTCAATGTGAACATACTAGCGCATGCATAATAATGATGTTTTCTAAATGAAACCTCTTGAATTAAGTACAATGTTTTAGCACTATAACTAACAGTAATATAAAAAATATGTAATTAGAATAAAGAAATTTGAATACGAACAAGAGCATCTGAAAAGTTGGCAAAATTCCATACAACTAAGTGAAACGCCAATATAAGTTCCCCAGAACATCAAGGTCACTAGTTATAAACCACAAAGAATTTCTTGGAAGGTGACCAGTTTAACAACCAGGTTAACAAATTAGGAATTATATAAATGACCTATCAAGAAATGTTATATTCTATGCTAAATCGAAGAAATAGTCCCCATGTATCACATACAGCAGAATGAATTTTGTGTGGGATCAATGTATATTTTTTAATGCATCCTACAATATATGTTCAATGTGGAGCACATATCCTGGTATAGCATGGACAATACCTAAAAACTAGCAACACAGGCCAATTTAATCAGAAAGCAAAACTCGAAACTGTAACAAGTAAATGAACCTTTGCATTAAAAATTAGCGATATCCTTGCTGGATTAGCATTAATGATTATGCTAAAAGCTTCGCATAAACTATACAAATACAGTACTTATTCACAACCTTTACCATTAACAAGAATCATTAGAACCCAATAAAAAAAACAAATCAACGTGCTTCTGATTCATGATTAGAAAAACATTCGTGGCCAGGAGCTGTCATTAGTGTCAGCTGATTCTTTTGCTTTAATGACCATCTACCCTTAATTCCTATATTCTTCAATCTTTACTCTTCCAAACAAGAAAGTCCACTCCATTTATCCCATTTCCATGAAAAAAACTCAAATTAAGGGGAAAAAAATAAACTTGACCGAAAGCAAAGGCCCATTTGCTGTAGAAAAATTTGCAAACCAATAAAAAAAGGAAAAGAACAATAAATCAAAAACCCATTTCAGATTCAGTACGGTCTTGGATTCAATTATTGCAAATTGCAAGAAAGAGTTGACCAACAAATCCCAAATCACATTCTTGGGTTCTTCCTCGCACAAGAGAGGGAAATTTTGAAGAATAATAAATTATGTAAATCCTTCCCTGCAATAAATTTACTCTTTTTCTCTTCACACATTTCCACCCAAAAGTAAGGAAAAAAAACAAGATATCAAAACAAAACTCACAAATCACTTCATTCTTTCACCCTCGGTGCTATAAACTTCAAGCAGTGAAGTTACCGTTGCAGTCTTAAAGATATGATACATTTCATGTTTTCAGATGAAAAAATTTAAAGGATTCAAACTTTACCGAAAATAAAGCGTCATTACGAAGATTTACTGCTCGAAACTACTTGCCTAATATAAGTCCAAAAATTTTCAAAAAAATTCAAAAACTCTCGGACACAAGAATAAAATCAATAAATAGTGAATCTTAGACGATTACTGTATCCAGTTACTCCAAGAATTCTATTACACAACCCCATCAAACAAACAAACAAAAACAAACTTCCAGGTATCACACTATATGCAAAAATTTGCTCACAAACAAACAGGAAAGAAACGTAGAAAGAGATTGTAGTATACTGAACGGAGATGATGAAATTCGGAATTCTTGAACTAATTAAATTCCAAGAAAAGATATTATTGGAACAAAGTTTTCAGTGTGAAAAAGAAACGCTTGTGTAATCATATCTGTTGGCGACTTGTTGATTTGATGGCTATTCAATATGTAATTAATTAAGGAAATAAAGATGTGTTGGGGGTCAAAATAGTCAATCACTATAAACTTTTAAAAAATATTCCCATGCCGCGCGTATAATGGAGCGTCTGTTTTGGGCCCGCCCGCCCTCTTTTCCTGTGCCCACCCGAAATTGACCCGGAAAAAATTACCCGAAAACTCAGGCTGTATTTTCATAATTAAATTTCACAATAAAATTATTCAATTGCATGAAAATAAGAAATAAAAAGAAAGTATATAAGGGACCCATACCCGAATGCTTAACAATGCAGACCCGAATGCTACACAAAAGCAGCGTATATGAATACTTAACCAGTAGGAACCGATGAATGCTTAACGCAAGAGTCCAGGTTGATCAAAGACGCGGAGTGTTGAACTGCTGGTTCGCATGTCACATTTGTTTTCGTACTTTGGAGTTGGAGTGGGCGAGAGTGATGATTCAGCCGTGGAGTAGGATTGAATGAGTGATGTTTTGAAACCTAGCCACCATGAAGTATGAAGAAAGAAGAGAGTGAGCTAGAAAAGAAAAAGATTGAGCACTAGATGTTTGATCACACAAATATAGATATCATAATATTATACTTTAAAAAATGAGCAGGTCTCTTGTGAGATGGTCTCACGGATCTTTGTCTGTGAGACGGGTCAACTCTACCGATATTTACAATAAAAGCTAATAATCTTAGCATAAAAAGTCATATTTTTTCATGAATGAACCAAATAAGAGACATGTCTCACGAAATACGACCCGTGATACCGTCTCACACAAGTTTTGTCTAAAAAATATATGTAATACTCGATAACAACCCGATCTCGATATTTCAGGTTCAGGTTTTTACCCGAACTCAACATTTTTACAAAAATATCAGATCGGATTGGGTACGCTATACTCAACACTATACATCTACCTTTATATGTTAGCACTTGAGCACACACCTTGAAAAATAATTAATAAATAAGCAAATATAATAATTGAATATTTAGATATATTACAACTCTAATTAATCTGAAGAAAAATTAACGTTACATAGTAGGAATAAATTAAATAAATTTTAAAAACGGTGAATTATTTAAAATAAGTTTAGAAACAATTATCGATCTTTTCTCCTCTGCAGCAAAAAAAAAAAAAATAGTGTTGAATTTTTTTTAAAATAGTTATTTTAGGGAAAAAAAATAATCAAGATTCTTGCTTAATTTATAACGAGGATATAATTGTACTTTTGATTAAGTCTTAATCAAATTAATTGAAAATAGTTTCTATAGAGCACTTTCTATATTACAATATATATTAGTGTTTAGTATTGTGTGCTAGTATGATCTTTTATTTTTTTTAAAAATTTCTTTGGATTTTAATCAAATTTTTTGTAATTATTTGGATTTATATTATTAATTGGGATAATATTATAGTTTTGAAATTGTTCTTTGGTTATGAATATGAATAATAGTAATTTTAAATAAAGAAATTGTGGGTTAATTATATTATATTTTATTATTAAACATATATCAACAAATTTTTGTGTCATTAACTGTTTTTTTAATCAATGCAAAATTTACCTTTATTTGATTTAACATATGTTATTTAAAGAAAAAAGTCAGCATAAATTTATCAACATATTGTTATTGTTAAAAAAAAAAAAGCCAAAATCATATAAAAATGTTATATAACTTTTAATTTCAATTAATTTTAAAATTGGATAAGTAATTATATAATTTTATTTTGTATTCCTATGTATTTCTCAAGCAACATATATTATATATGATACAAGATTGCAGCTTCTGTTGCTTGGCTGATTTCTCCCTTTGATGGCCTTGCATGCCTTCCAAATTAAATCTAAGAATTCCCTGTTTTCCAATCAAATGAAATAAGATTATACATTAGAAATAAAATAATATATACTATCTTGATGCAAAATATTGAATTAATTGCATGAATCAGTCGATATAGGAATTTTGTGACTTGAATGCATAGCCATAGATAATATGAAGCCTGTTATAAAGTATCTCATGTAAAAATCCTCCTATTAACCCAAACCAATGAGGAATGCAATAAAACTTTCACAAAATTAAGTTATTTACATGTTCTATAATTACAGACATATTTTTCTATTTTGTCTAGGATTATTGTAACGCTAACTAAACAAACAAGAACACGGTAATTCTATACTAATTTGGAAATTTCAAAAAATAAATATTAGAGAACAAGAAAAAGCCACCAAAATTTTAAGCAAATTATATGTACAGATGGATCTCCAGCCACCAGAATTGAATTATTATGTTCTTGCCAACCCTCTCTCAGTTGCATCAAAACAAATACAGAGCTCTGAAGCTTGCCAGAAGACTTCAGCAATTTGGACGAATAAGGATATGGCATCAGAAAGAATTCGAGATCTGCAGACTTGATATTCGTCATACGCACATGCCAAATACTGCATCCACATGAAAAACAGAAAAGAGCAGCAATTATCATCAGGAAAGTAGCAGTCACGTTAACTTGGACTCGAGGGCGGACTCAAGAAATTGGGAGGTGGGAGGTGATGATTAATTTTCTTTAAAAGACTACACAAATTGTCAAGTTTTCCCATGAGAGAAGGGGAAATCAATCACGCCGACATGACAGATGCGGATGAAACTCTCAAAGGAATCATATGAGCAGCATACTGGATATTTAGTAAAGAGGGTAGCACGGCTGTATTTGTGGAGGGGATGGCAAAAGTAGGAAAATTACAGTGGAAATGTAAAGTTTCTCTTATTTGATAGGCCGCCGTTCACTGGCTCACCAGCAATTGTTTGCATATGTCAACACATCATAATTATTCATTGTCAACTCTTTTCCCCACTTAGATATTTTTAAAAAAATTAACAATTATAACTTCCGGAAGTGAACCAATTACAACCTTTAATCCAAAAGCTTTAGACTACAAAAATTAGCCAATTAACATTTGGATTACAACGGAAAAATTTAGAATCTTAGATGGTACTTTTGGAAACAGAAGGTGGAGGTAAGTACCTGAAGATGGCTCAAAGCTCAGATCTTCGATACATTTCAGCCTGTAGAGGTAAATCTTGCTGCAAACGTGCAGCCATTTCATAAATATCAGGCTAATGCAAAACATATCTTATTTTGCAGGCTGGATATTTCAGCATTTTAGAGAAGATCGACTGTGCCACTTGGATCTGACCACCACTCTGATCAACAAAAAGCTCTTGAAGAATATATGGACAACCCCAGAAGATGCATGATAAAAGATAAGCATCTCGCATCTCACTTCAAAACACATGTTACTCCATAGCAAGAAACCATCGTCAATTTTGGTGAACAACTAATCCCTCAAATAAGACCAATCAAATTTAAAAAAACACTATTCATTGGACAGTTGGAGCAAACCACGCATCTGGAGGTATGGATTCTCCAAAAGCTTTTCATTGTTGCTCTGCAAAGAGAAGTATAACTCATATCAAACCCAGAGTACTTCATGATCATAACAAGAAAGTGCATTTTCAAAGATTGTGTTGTGTGCACTAGATTCACGTAATAAATGCAGTCTATTCTCCCAGGGACAAAAATGTTAGCAAGCCAAGATGAGAGATTGTAAACCAGAGAAAGAAAAAGGAAAATATAAACATCATTTGCATTTTATAGGCATCCCTTGTTAGTTCCACATATTCTTGCTCGTGAATACTTGGCACGTATGTCATGCATTACACTTACGTCACATGATACTTGTGCAAGAACAAGACTCAACTAAATTTTCAGATCAAAAGGAACCCAGTGTCATATATCTAGACGACAAAGGATGTAACACACACTGAACTTCCTATTTAAATGTTCTGCATTCCTCTATTTTGTTAGCATGCTTTTTCCAAGAATGTTGTTATCTGACGTCCACGAACCGATCACTAAATTTTTTACCGTTTGCAACAAATTCCAGACACAAGTCACTGCACTAGGATACAACAGCCAAAGCTAACCCAATACCACATGTTTCATCCAATTAAATATTAAGTAAAAATTAAAAGTTCACCTGCTGAGCTCTTAAAATAAGACTTTGAAGCATGCGTTGGTAACTTTCTGGTTCCTCTGTCATCATCCTCTGCCAAATATAAATTGTTATTAGGTAATATTATTGCGATCACATTTCCCAGCTCAAGCCTCAACGTCAGTAAAGGACATCAAATACTTGCCTTTAAAAGAAAGGTTGAAGAGTAATATGCCACTCTAGCATCTGTATCATCCAACAATTCCCTGCCAAATACGCATACAAATAGATTCTTTTAAATGGTCATTAAAATGTAAGAATCTGATTGTCAAAGAGTGTAAACTGAAAAGTTACCTAAAGAATTCTTCTCCACCTACTTCAGAGAAAGAAGCAGGATCTTCTGTACATTTACCAATTAAAAGTAAGAGAAGTGTAGCTCTAATATCTGATGTGCCACCTGGGAGATTACCTCTTCCTTTGCTACCTACAGAGACACCCAATGCAATATTATCGGTAGCGGCACCTGCAAGCTGGATCAAAGGCCAATACAATAAGGCAGCTGGAACACGAGCAACCAATTGCATGGGAACAATGGCTTGTCCATGAAGAAGCAGTGCTGCCATGGATGCAGTCTCCAAGTTTGAAAAATGTACATCTTTCCCATGTTTGCTGTTCATATTTTCAATAACATCATCCTGGCCAAGGTTCTCATTAAGGGAGAAACGCTCTGCTCCCTCTGCCTTCCTTTTCCAATCTGAATCACTAGAATCTTTGATGTGCTTCATATCTCCAAATGGCATATGGACTACTTTCAAGCACAATTGAGAGAACAGAATATCACACATCTGTTCATAAAGAGGAAAAGAAAACTACAGAGTATCAGTATACACGACAATAAATACTCATATGACGTCACATTAACATTTAATACACAAGCTACTAGATTATCGAGCAGTATCAGGGTAAAGTATATCCCTGCCAGAATATTATTCTTTATCTGCAGAGTACTAAGAAAGCGACAAAAATAAATCTGTTTGCCTAGTTTCCTCTGTCCTAGTAAAAGTATGACTTCCCAAGACAAGGTCTGACCCTTAAAATCATTAATAAAATAGCAACAGCAATATTATGTCATGGAAAAAATAAATCTCAAGTTTCTCCAATCATCAAAACACTTTCACCAACATATCCTTGGCAGTACTATACCATGACAGCATAATAATATCTAAGTTTCTCTATGAAAGAGATATTGAGATTACAGTTTCAAGATCCACATGGCCAATAGCCTTGAACAAACATTTTGAGAAATGTGCCCTTCACCTCCTTCCTTAACATAACTGTGGATGGGTCATACCATTAAAGCTATATTGGATTAATTTGTACTACTTCATATCAGCCTTCCAGGTTAAATATATTTTCACAAATAACATTATAGATGATACCTTCAGAATATTCATACGATCAGTTTCATTTATTTGAGCCATCAAGGACAAGGCACTGCTCATAATATCGATCACTGTATTTGCTTTCTCAAGACGACTTTTGTCGTGAATATGTGCTGCAGAATCACCTCCTATTACATGCTGGATTTCACTCTCATCAAGCAAAAATTTGCACCGTATCAGCAGCCTCTCTAGCACAAACAGAAATCCCCATCTGATATGGCTATTTTTAGATTTGAGAAGCCCGCACAAAACCCAAATTGATATAGGTACATCTAAATCAGCAGAATAGTCATTAACTGCAGCAAGGGAGATTTTCTGCTCCAAGCTCTTAATATTCGACCAGAGATTAACATCTCCTTCCTCGCTGTTTTCAGCAATAAGTAAATCCCCTAGCCACAAATAGCCATTGTGACGATAAGCATCCCGCTCAGAATGTAGAAGAGAATGTAAAGTTGTCCAAGGGAGCTTTGCCTTCACAGCACCAACACTCCCAAGACCTCCACCAAGGCTTTGGACATACTTGAATGATTTTGTGATTTGAATCATTTGATTAAATTCTTGTTCTAGATGAGTGAATGGTCCTATGAGGGTGTCAAACTTCTCCACAACTCTCTCTAAAAGCTGCAAGAGGGTATATATACTTCAATTTAAATTAATTTTAATCAAAGCCAACTTCTTATATATACATATAAGCAAAATTGAAAAAAATTCCTAATCCACCCCCACAAGGAATTACATGTGGGAAAAGGGGTCCAACACATGCAGTTTCTTCAGAAAACTAGAAAAAGGTTTGAAGAGCAGTGTGTAAAAAGTGGAAAATTAAGACGTCTTTAGCAATCCAATAGAACTGCACATTTTAGAGTATCAAGCGTTTAACAAGGGGAATAAAACAGAAAGAGAATGGAATTGAGGTAGGAAGTTTAGAACAGAAAGCATAAGCTTACTGTTAAAACCTTCTTGTCTGTAAAAAAGAATCTCAAATAGACTTGTCCTAGTACTTAATCACATGGTAAATAATATATCAAGCTATGATTGTGCAGACAAATAAGGAAGTCGAAGTTTACCATCACTAGGCGTTCGTTATTAGGATATGTGGACAGTGCGGAAGAAACAGATCTCCTCAACAGTTCCACAATACCTTCAACACCCAGCTTGACAGAAATATGCATAGCTTCAGGTGCATCTGCAAGCATGAGCAAGGTAGCAATAGGTCGAACCTCATCATCACTATACTCAGAAATTCCAGATGCAATGCACGTCTCATTTATTTTATGCAAAACATAGTCAAAGAGCACCAGATATAGATTTCTTCTTTCCTCTCTCGAATTAGAAAGCACAAACTGCATTCAAAAACAAAAAGGCATACAGATTTAGCAATATTTCTGAATGCACATTGCGCCTCAAAAATACCCCCCAAAAAATTTCTAATGAAAGGAGATTGACAAGCTTGGATGAGTGGAAAACCAGGAAGTGTAGGTTCATGGCCATATTCACAAACACACTAAAAGGAAAGGTTGAAAGCATGTGTTATATGAAAACTTTGATAACTCCCATTCAGAATTTGTTCCATTATCTCCTTACATGGAACTGTCATTAGCACAGCATATCGGCATCAAGGGGAACTCAATCTATTTCGAAATTCATTCCTATAGGCCAATGTGCAGTTGAAAGAAAGAATGGAGAACGCCTAGCATGATCTCATGACCAACAAATATGAAAGAATCAGACGTTCAATCAACATAATTACCACTAAATTTTTTGCGATGGGGTAAATGGAGGGACTACCACATTAAGGAAAAGGCAGCATAATTATGGTAAAAACATTCAAGGATGAAAACAAATAAGGCACATCCAGCAATTTATTTACTTAAGGGTAGATTATTCACAATAATGCATTCAATACAGCATAGATGAAAGATCCTACAAGTAGGAATGACAAAGCTAAGCTTGTTATCTTAGGGAAAGGTTGGTCAGCCAAAAGGCACGTCCTGCCAATAAAATAAAAACATACAATCTTCTCAAACATGGCAAACAAGCACTATTTTCCATGAATTGATTAGAATAATACCTCCACAAATATAAAATCAATTCCCCCAATCAGGTCAACTTGCTTCATAATAAACAATGGGGCAGCCGAAACAACTTTCTCAGGTTGCTCAGACACTTCATAAAACATGTTGGTCATCATGCAAATAAGCTTGCAATGAACTATTTGTGCCCAAGAGTTTCTTCGACTGATCTGCACGAGTGCCTTAATAACCTGTGATGAAAGAATTCAAAGATAAAATATAGAAGCTTGCTCTTAGAATAAATACCCAAACAAAAGAAAGAGGGAGAGCTCAAATCCCAACAATGAGAGAACTGTAAAAAATAAGTACAAATTAGAAAGAAACAGAGAATCTTTTCATAGCTAGTAGCGATGAAAAATAAAGTTTTATAAATGACAAAATATATTATATCATATACGATTTCATTGATAATGAAATATTCCATGTCTATTCGGTTAGACCTAACAAAAATTTCACTCAGATTTGCCCATAACATATAAGCCAGAGACAGGGAAACAAAAACTAATAACCAAGGTGCGCCCATAAATGTTAGTTGGGTACTAGACTACAAAGGCCATAAATATCCAAAAATTCACGTAAAGTATTTGGTGGTGCATCTGGGATTTTGAAACTATAACCCCATGGATTTAAATTTAAATACCATGTCGGAAACCATTTTCCCAAAAATATTTAACTCGTAATATTGTCCGACAATAGCTTTGTACTTTAACAAGACAGTTCCATCAGATGGATCTTTCAAAGGTGTTTGAGTAATTGGCTATTTCGCTAGATATTTGCGAAGTACTCCTCAAAACTAGCATATAAGGGGACATATCTTAACAAGACAATTCCAACAGAGAGTAATTTCAAAGGTATTTGGATAATTGGATGGAAACAGAAAATTGTGACATTTTGCTAGATATTTGCGGTGCTCCTTAAAATTATGCAGATAAGGGAACACATATTAGAATTATGAGTTCCACTATGTAAGAAGAGGATATGAGTAATAATTGCTTGACTTTACGGGAAATACAAATTATACCATACAGCTTTTAGATGGTGATAAATGTCAATAAAAGATTTTCTAATCAAATTTTCAGGCTACAGTACAAGAACAAACGCTTCCTTGGCAAAGAAGGGGATCGAGCATTTATGTGGAATAATCATGATGATCCAAAAAGTATAAATGATGGAGCTCCTATAAGGACAGTGAATAAGATAATGGCCGGAATACAAGGCATTTGCCATGGAAGATGAGCAAAAGTCTTTGTGCTAAAAAATAAAGAAAGTTAGATCTATGGAAGAAAACACCAAGAAAGTCATGACCGAACCGTTTGAGATAACATTAGCAGCAAATAATTGCACAAATTAAACATGAAGATTAAGGAACCAATCAAGTTTCACCCCGCTAAAATATTCAATTATATGATTTTCATCTTGAACTAGAAATATTTCATTTACAAAAAAAGAAAAAGTTAATAATAATTCAGAAACTCTGGAACATGCCTTTTCTCTTTCAGTTCCAGCAACAAAAAAAAAATTATGGATCTCTTCAATTTAGTTCCTGCACCATCTCACATCCAAGAGATGATAGGAGACTAATTCTGCATCTCTTTCAGTAATTTCTATTAACATCCATCTCTTTAAAGTTCCAGGTAAAATGTACTTGAATTTCAATAAAAACTGATGTAGGCAAATTTCATCAACCAAAAAGTTATATCAGTCCACAGACTTGAACATGGAATTGACAATCATTATTTTCTCAACAACTGACATACTGAAATAAGGTTGTAGATGCACTCACTCTAATATCAAGACCTTTTAATCTGCTCCTCCGAATTTTGCCTCTATCACAGACAAAATACAGTAAACAGCTCAAGGAAGACGCCCAGACAGACTCTTCTTTCTCTTCAACCTGAGAAACAGCTGCACATCAGCTTGGTACTAAGTTTGGAGGACATTTTAAGCCTGAGCAGTCTAATCAAATACACACACGGTCCCATCACCGATCAGAGAAAAGATATATAAACTCAAGAAGCGATTATTTAGCCACATTTTTAGAAACTTATCTGATTAGCTTGGTACTAAGTTTGGAGGACATTTTCAGCCGAAGCAGTCTAAACAAATACACACACGGGTCACGGAGTGAGATAAAAACAAGCAAAATCCACTGAAGACTCTTCTCCGAGAAATAAAACATAAATCTCAATACAATGGAGCAATCTGAAATTTCAAGAGTAAAAGATATTTAACTAGATACTTGTCGACTCTCATAATTAAAAATTTTTAGTTTTTCACCAGTATGGAGACCAATGCATACCTTTGCATTCAGCCTCCCATAGGTTGGGTTGCAAATGCCAGAATTTAATTCTAGTCAACGTAAAACCTACACACATCTTATTCCATTCGTGAGACAAATTTCTAACATAACCGGGCATTTTATAGTTTTAATTTTGAGAAACAAAATTTTAAATTCACTCTAGAGCATCAAACCATTACAGAAGAAAAATCGGAATTTACTATGCTCCTAGCATATCATTTCAAAGTCAAGGGGATCACAAATGCACGGAGGAATAACATAAAATGACAGAGATAAAAAAAAATTTTAAATTGCAGTAAAATAAAAGGCAAATTCATTTATTCACTATTGGATGTATTTTCTAGGAGAAATAAATGTATTCTAGGAAAATGTTGAAGATGTTAAACATAATTTTTTGCATAAACATCAAAAGCAAGGAATAAAAATGAGCGACTCACGAGCACATCCATGACTGATCGAAAACAAGAAATTGCCATATTCATCGCAAGCAGGCATAACTATCAGCTAAGACTTTGCTACGTGATCAACTCTATGTATAATTGCGATGAAAAGAAGAATATGAAGGGGAATTTCAACATTAACATAACGAGGCCTTTTTTTTTACACATAAAAGAGAAATCAGTAAAAGAAATAGTGACCTACCTAACTCCAGCTAATTCAATTTGGTTCACTATCCGCAATGTGGAGGTTGGAGGAAGAGATGGAATACTAATATAAGAAGATTTATCCATAATATAGCAACTGTTTACACTTCATGCTGCTAAAGCTTAAAACAGCGATTTCCAGATTTCTTTTTTTTTTAAGAAAATTTTCAGTTTTCTAACTTGAAGAACTATCAAACAGTCCAAAAACTGAGAGCAGTCTCAGCTTTTCTTGTACCTTGGCAAGCAAAGTTCCGGGAGTCTGCATCATCCAAAATTTTCTTCACACCCAAAGTATAATGATGTGTATAATCTTACTAAATCGACACCCTTTGGACAACTAGACATAAGCTTTCAAATGCGGTTGGAGTAGCACAAATTAGTAATCTTAAGATTATTTGCAACTATTAAACATAAATCAAACTACATCTCTTTTAAATTTATTTGGTTGTCGGTTCCGCATATCTTATGTGGATGGAAATACGAAGAGATCTATCCCACATCAACCAACAGGAACTCTAGATTCCATGCAACTATTACAGTAGCCAAAAATAAATCGACTACATCTCATTTAAATTTATTTGATTGTCAGTTCCGCATATCTTATATCGATGGAAATACGAAGAGATCTATCCCACATAAACCAGAAGGGTTAACAATATGAATTTGAATACGAAGAGTTCTGCATAAAAGAATTGATCCATTTAGGAATAACCTGAACAAGATGAAGAAGAACCTCCAAGAGAATGCCTAAAATCCAACATTCAAACTTGTCAATAGCTGACGAATTTTCCCTTTTATTGATATTCTTGGATTTTTTCTTTCCCATAAAGGAAATTTGAGCTCCATTTTCGAAATATAATTCCTTGGAAAGCTCTTCTTCAATTGCTGTGGAACCATCAGGAGCTGGAGGTTCCAACAAATGTGCATGAACACCAAGGTTTAGAATTAAATCAAAAGCTCGAGCTTTTGACATCACTCTAGGAGAATTTAGCATGTCCTACACCGTCATACAGAAAATAAGTAGCTATACCTGCAGATTAAATATATAACTAACTGTGATGAAAGAAGTACCTCTAACATGGATAGAGTGAGAGGAGCAGCAGTTTCAGAATCCAAAACATACCTGCAAAACAAGGTTAGAAATGATCATCTGAACTATCAAGCTAAGCAACCTTATTTATAGTATACACAGCTTCGGTTATCTCTAAACAAAAGCTAAGAACTGAATTCAGTCAATTACAGTCAAAATCACTATTTGTATGTTTTGAACACTAAGTTGCTTATGCTCAATCAATATCGTCAAAGACGGTTCTTTTGATATTTACTGCATGCAACTTTGTGGACAACAAGAAACTATCAGGCCCAAATAAGGGATCATGAAAAATCAAAGACTCTAATAAACAACATTCTAAAGTACAGTGTATGCTGACTCCAGGATTAGCATAATGAAGGAATTAATAACCTAATCTTACTGAATCGAAATAGATGAGCTTTCAAATATCATGCTATCTTTCCATAAAAGTAACACCATTAATCCCCATCAAATCTCATGAACAATTGTTTTCCCATAACTCACATTCACTCATACAGCGAAGCACAATCGCATAAGTAAGCAAATGCATCAGAACATACATGTCAATTACAAGTTTCACAAGAACGCTCACTGCAACATCCATCGATGGCCTTCCATTGTGTCTTAACTTAGTTGAAATTGTCGAGAGATTTGAATTTGCTGAAGGTGTCTCTGAGTGAACAGCAGCAATAACCTCACACACCTCTACAGGATTCAATCTCAAAGGTTGTTGTTCACTGAAACAAATAAAAATATATGAAGTGCATGTGAGAGAAAGAGAGAGCAAGAAGAGAGGGAGATTCAGAAAAAATTAACTAGCTCGTTTAAACATATACAGACATGGAATGTGGATGAACACAAATGTAGATTCAGGAATAAATGGCTGTTGAAGAACCAAAAATCTAAACACATCGCTCTGTAAGAATGATATAAACAAGTGTAAGTAGGCATGCCAACATATGAAGAACATCAAATGAGCACACAAAGGAGTGTTAATATCATCAATGAGTAGTTGACCCATAGCATGATGGCGCCTCATTAACAAAAATGAAGAAACATTTTTCAATCTTTACCTGTAATGCCGATATTGAAAAAGTGGTCTTGCGCGAGGGCGGAAAGTGCTTGAATGAGAATCTTCCCTGAATAGACAAGATAAATTAATAGAAATTATAACCTCGCTCAAGATAGCATGTAATAAGAAAAATATGAGCATCACTTAGATATCAAACATCTTATAGAAACTTTAAAAATATATTTAATCTGAAAGTAAGGTCAACATAACTTGGAGTGACTATGAGGTGAAAAATTAAAAGATAACAGGAATTGATCAAAACACTACTATGTAGAAAGAACAAAATTTCCGTACACTTTACTAGTTCCCTTGTATGCTCGCACAACACATGCAAAAAATTATTACTCCAACGCCCTAAAAACTCGAACGTTGTTCATGCCCCAACCCCTCACAAGCAGCAATGCATTCTACTAGCAACTATTTTGAATTTGTATGTAGTGTAAATAATCAACCTTAGTTTCTAAAGGAGTTCAATACTTGGTCCTATAAAGCCATTCTCACATATCCCACAATTTGACATTGGACAGGCAATTACAATCACACCTTCTGCAAACCACGTAGTCTTTGTCAAATTTTAACCCATACATCCACCAATTCATAATAGCAGTCCATTAGATTGAGGGTATCACAGGCAAGAATAATAACACAGGTTCAAATGCAGAGGCTTCTCCAAATTTTAATCTCCCATCAACACAAGTAGGCAATTTATGTAAAGCATTCACTGCACATCAAGATGATTAATGGGCATAAGACCTCATGGTCTCAAGCGTGCTAAGACTGAGTATAATCAACCATAAAAACCATATCCCCTTCAGAATTGACAATCAATAAATAACAGGTCATCATTCAATTATGGATTTACTAGACAACAAACAATACTGAAATTTTGGGTCACAGCTATGTTATGAATGCCAAATTATAATAGAGAAGAAGAATGCACATATATCTCATGCATAATGCAATCGAATGGAGTATGGAAAAAATATATAGGACAGCATGACCATTTAAGGGTAGACCACATTTTGCATTTCAAAAAATAATCAAAGAAATTGAACATGCCAGATTTGGTTAGATCCTGATTTAGAGCGTTTTAGCGCTGTTATTGCTCTCAAATGTGAAAAGGCTGAAGCAGAATTGGTAACAGTGGTAAGCAATGATGGCTGCAATAGCTGATCAAGATATCGCATGTCTGCACTCCCAAATATTCTCCAAGCTTCCCCCTTCATTTTCGCTTCCATGTCCCCAACAAGAAGAGCTGCTGCGCCTACTTCTAAAAAGTTACGAGAACGCACTTCTGGAGAATTCAACATAAGTTCACTGTACCCAAGCATTAAATAAATCATTAAAGCAAAATCATGTATCGTAATCAGTTAAATGCAGCAGCTGGAAACAGAAGAATAGCACCTTTTGGGCAACAGAAGTGATGACTGTTGATCTCCACACCAGCGCCATCTGAAAACATCAGTTGCTAAAAATTCTTCATCTTCAATTTCATCAACTTCTTCAGCAATTGGAGATTCAGAAACAGATGTCACAGATGCATCTTTGCTCTCCAGAGATTCTTTACCATTGGCAGGGTTTAATTGAACACTGAATGATCTGCTTAATAAAGATGACAATGTAGGAAGTAATTGTCTTGAGGCTGATGGGGCTCCAGTAAAAGCTGCTGGTTGGAATGATCGCTTTGGAATGTGTTGGGCTACTAAAGAGCGAACATAATTTAAGGATTTAACAAGTGCTCCAGTTGCAAAACTTGATACAGGCAAAGGATTCACATTTATAGATGGCACAGTTCCAGACTGTTGGCTTAAGGAACGTGACCATGGTGCCAATTTACGGTTAGGGGTCATATCACACTCAGCAATTATGCTGATGCAAAACCGATCAATTTGCAGTAATGTCTCCTCACTGGGTTTATACCTGCGATAAATAAGAGGATTTCAGAATGAGATAATCAGATAAATTAGTTTCATGAGACAGAGTAAAAAGTTTTTGTAACCCCGTGTATTGCTCCGTCATAGAAGCACTTTATTTCTTGCCAACCATCCACATCAAGCTAATTTGATATTGTACTTGTTTATCGGGGCAAAGGCATAGCAATAACACGAATTTTATGCATCAAAATAATTTGAACTGTTTTCCTTTAAGAGATCAAATGAGCCTGGTAGTGATACTATAATTGGTCCTTACACAAAAAAGTAAAAATGTTATTACATTTTTTTATTAGATTACGTAAATACAAAAAAAAATTGCCATTGTCAGGCAATGTTATATAATAATTTTTTTCAAGTGGCATTTCTGATCTTATGTTGTACATATAGCCAACCTAATACACGTTCTTCAAGATACAATTTTCAATTTCCATAAATATGAAAACGAAGCTTCCAGCCTCTTAATTTGCATCGACAATATTGGTGAACTGTGAACAAATTGTACATACAGCATATCTCCTTATGTTGTGAATTGTAAAATACATCACACGATCATGTCATGTGCAAGGTCTCCAAAGGAAGAAAATTGTAAAATGGTGAGAGGAGATCACCTTAAAAGATGCCGTTTGAGAAGTGACACACACCTCGCAACTACAGCTGGACTGATCATACATAGCAATAAATAAGTCTCACACCATGAAAATATAAAAAAATTAATGAGGCCAATCTCCAAAATGCTATGTAACCAAGATATAATAAAAGATTAAGAATGAAACATGTAGTGCCAACGATAGAAAAAAGAATATTATAAAACATTAATGATCATAATGAATAGCATAGTTTGTGGTCCAATCTACGAATTCATAGCAACTGCAAAGACGCTGGCAGAATACGACTTAAAGAGACGTTTATTGAAGTAACAACCAGAAGCATGCGTAAAAAACATTGGTCTACCTGCGTTCCCTCTCCGCGAGAGTGTGCTCTAGAATCACCACATATGCCAAGTCTATTGTCGCATGTGTTGCCAGGTATTCCTGCCATTAAAATAAGAAATCCGATATAAAATTACTCACCCTTTAACCACTTGGAACATATCCATCAGATGGTAAGTCTAATAAGTAAATCCACGCAAAATGACACGAAATGAAGTGAGGTCTAAATAAAGAGAACTTAGAGCTGAATTTTTCCAACGTCAGAGATCAAATTCCAGCAAAAGGGAAAGTCACATTTGGGTTATACTTTTATCGAATGAAGCAAGTTTAGGTACAAAAAAAAAAAAGAATAGATGAAATTTAGTAGAATGCTTGATTGCTGTTGTGATTTGGATAATAAGTTCATTTCAAACCAAAATATTTCACAGAAATCTGGAATGCTGTCTGTACGTCATTTACTTAGTCATGCGCTGAAATAGTCTGCTAGACATTCTGCAAAGCACATCTTGGCTGTTTTATCGTCAATTCCTCGGTCTCGTTGGGCACACAATTTACGACGGGAAAAAAAAATCGCACAAAAATGGCAACAACACAACAAAAAGCAAACTTTTAACTGCAATTATAAGAGATACACGAAAGATTTACCCATGGTATCTTGATCACATACATTTTCATGGGAAAAAAAATCCCTTTATACAATCCACAACCCCGGAATCAATCCCCAGCTCAATTCACCCACTTAAACCCATCCCCCACAAAAATTCCCACAATGCACATTCAAAATCACAATTTCACCCCCAACAAAATACCAAATACTAGAGCAAGAAAACGCTGGTTATTTCGAGCAAAGAACATTAAACGAGATCTGAAAGCCAAAGAAAAATTGAGCGAGAAGTGGCATGTATCCAAACCCGTAATGTCCGGGATGCTTCGAGATTCGTCGAAACGGCAGTGGACAAAGAATCCGCGACAGCTCGACGCAGCGGCTCGGGAGGTTTTTTTGAAGCGGAGGATCTCAACCTAGACACTCCGCCGCCGCCGCTCAACGGCATCCTGAAGCTGGCTGTGCTTCTCGATGGACTGTAACTGGTGGACATCGTGGACAAAAGTAATATAATAATACAGTATGCCTGTCTCGGTGGAATTTATATATTTATACACCGTTCCAAGTAAAAATGAGATAAATAATAAAAGGGGATTGAGGAAAAAGGGAGCGTTCTAAGTGTTTATTCAATAAAAGGGAGTGGAGAGGAATTTATTTTTTTATCCTCTACTTAAAGTCTAATTTTTTTAATTAGTAGTGGATCGAGACTTGATATTTTGGGTTGAGTCTCGACCCAATTTTTTTATTATAATACAAAACAAATTTTTTTTTACAGACTTATCCCTCCCTTCTTCGCGACCCCCTCTTTCTCACCTCAACCCAAGATTTTGTTTTCCTCATCTGCTGCTGCTGCACACTCGAACCATCTTCCATCTTGCATCATTGTTCTGGTTTTTTGCTAAGAATTAACGATGAGTCTAGAAAATATTCATCTGCAAAAAATCCAACGAGAAATTTTAGGCATTATTGTTGTTGTTGTATTTGGGATAAATTATGGTCGTTGGATTAAAACATTTATATGATAGTTGGATTAAAACATTTATATGATACTTTATATTGATTTTTAGTTAATTTATGTGATATTTTTTTACTACATTCGATCTAATAACGATCTCATACAAAAAAATATATTTAGAGAATGATTCATCAATTGATTAATTATATAACACCATAAAAAATGAAAGCAAGTTGTGATTTGAATTGTATTAGGATTATTGTTTCTAGTCACACAAATTGTAGCTCTTTGGCGCGACCCACTCAACCCAATATTTGTGTGGCGCGACCCACTCAACCCAAAATTGCGTTGAGTGGGTTGTGTGGCGCGAATATTTTGGTAGAGTAGTTTAATTTGAGTCGAGTCTTACATGTTATGAGTTTTTTAGNCGTTGAGTCGGTTGTGTGGCGCGAATATTTTGGTAGAGTAGTTTAATTTGAGTCGAGTCTTACATGTTATGAGTTTTTTAGGTTCTATTATTATGAAATTTGTTAAATATTTTATTGGAATTAAAAAATTTGTTAAGAATTTTATTCGAGCAAAAATTCAACCCGATAAGAGATACATTCGTCTAATATTGTTATGATTTTTTTAACCAACACACTTAAATTATAATACATAACTCATATTAAAATGTTTACACAATTAAATTTTTTTTATATATTTACGTTCTAATCATGTATAGAATGACTTATGTATTATGAAATGATCAAAATTCAAAATCTCTCTACCACTCGACCCAAACTCGTCCCAAACTCGACCCAAATCCTAAACAAAACCCTAAATCAAACCCCAAACACCACCACTCGACCCAACAATTTACCACCCACTCGACCCAAACTTAAAATTTAAAGCACAATCTTGTCCACTCCACCCACTCACCACCCCATCGACCCAAAATTAAAAATTCAACTCAAATACATTACATATTAATAAAATCACACTCCACTATCCAGACCTAGCACATACGATCATACTCGAGTCACACTCCATCCACCTTCTCGACCCACACAATAATAAACATGTTCCTCGACTGTAAATACTCACACCAACTCCACTCACAAAAATTAAAAAAAAAAAATCAAAACTAAACTGAAACAAATATAGCAATACAGAGCATTCGAGTATATACTAACTTCTCTACAAATCTTCAAATTTTCAAATGATTTTTGATTATTTTGTCGTGAAGAACACAGAAATAACGGGAATAAATGAAAACTCAAATCGGAGAGGGATATATCAATTTTAAAAAATATTTTTAAAAAAAGTAAAATCTAACTAACTAATTAATGACCTACTAAATTAACTCACCTAACTAACAGCAGTCAACTCCCTTTTTTCGATTTAAAAAAGTCAAAATCCCTTTTATTTAATTAAATTTAAAATGAGTCGTATATTTTTTTATTGTCCCTAAATGTAAATTAATAATTTAATATGATAAAAAAAATAAATATAAAAAAATAATTAATAAAATATTTGTTTTGATTGATAAATAATAATTTATTGATTTGTTTCATTAAATGTAATATAAGATGATCAATTATTATTTAGTTCTGATTTTTGTGTTATTTTTATAGATTTAGTATCCTGCTCTCTATCATATTAAATAAAATATACATTTTTATATAACATTATGTTCAACTTTTTTAAAAAATATCATTATGAATTTTTAGTATATTAATTGTTCGTAAATTACTATTATTATGAATCTCAATAGAACTTTAATATAAATATTTTTTTAACATATCTTAAAAATTAATTAAAATTTTCAATCAAAATTTATTCATCTAATAAATTACAAAAAAAATTTGATTTTTTGAAATTTATTTATTTAATTTTTAAATTTTTTATAAACAAAATAATATATGATGTTTAAATATCTTTTTCTATTCTTTTTGTTAATCATACTTCCACTTGACTAAAATAATAAAGTCAATTTAACCACATAATATTGTTATATTCATTTGAGGTTTATCTCAAATAACACGAACATTTTTTAATAATATTTAAATTTTAAATATATTCATTATATTATATTAATAATTTTAAATACTTATTCAAAAACTAATATTTACTAATTTTAATAATTAATTACATAAAATACCATTATGTGCATCACACATAAGAAACATTAATTAGTATAAAAAAAAATAAGCATTCCCCAATGCCATTTATTTTTTTTAAAGAATATTTTAATTTTTTTATGAACATTTCTAACTTCTTTTAGGTAAATATTTTTTATATATTGTGATTTGAAATTTCTCATATAAACTTCCCTCATAAGTAAGATTTGAATCCGAGATCTCGTAGATCTTTAAGTCTCGTCATTAACACTAGACCAAGAAATCAACAATAAAAAATATAATTCACCTATAATTTTAATGTGTATCTTTTACTTTCTTTTGCTTTCATCAGATTAATTATGAGGCATTTTTTTAAAATAGAGAAAATAAATTAATTAAGGGTCGTTAGAACAATCTTATCAAAAACATATCTAAGAATTTAGGCACAAGAGAATATTCTTCCCTGTTACTGGGTTGGGTCTGCTCCAGTGACCAAGATAGTTAGAAGGCAGGTCTGAAGCCCGAGAAAGCTCTGAATTGGGCCTGACAAAAAATGAGATAAAAGAACGACCCATGAGGCCCGTTTACAGCCTATGCTTATCCATCCGAAATAAAAATAAAAACAAGACATTTGCATCAATATTACAAACTGTAAATTCAATAAATAAAAAATAAAACAAAATTACGAACTGCAATAAAAACAAGCCTTTGTCATCTCAAAACATTAAAAAATTTGAGCTCCGAAAAAAACAACATAATGAGATCAAGAGACATTGAATTTATTTTACATTTTAAAATGTACACAAGCTTGGACAACTTAAAATGCAGCAAGCATTAAAGTGAACTCCCAAAGCTAAAATATGGCTCGAGGAGCTCAGAACCATTTACCAAGATTTGAAGACTACGAGCAAAACAGAACATTGTCGTCATTGCATACGGCATCCGTTGAACACTGTCGTTGTTGCATACGGCATCTGTCTATTTGCCAGACGAGTCCCCAGATCTCAACTCCCTCTCGAGCTCGTCAAATTCCCACTCACCGATTTCTTCTGTCGAGTAATTATGACGAACATTGCCAAATTCTGACTCCAGCTTTGCCAATTCTGCTTCGGGGTCAAGCACATGCTCTGGCTTCACAGGAGGCTTTTGGCCCTCAGCTCCAAGTGCCTCTGCAGTTTGGTATGTGGGTTGTGGAACACTTTCTTTTGACTTGTCCCGAGGAGATGCATCTGACTCTTTAGTAGGGTTCTCGATTTCCAAATTAGGCCTCTCAATGGACTCGAATTCCTGTCTTAGCTTCTCAATATTGTCGAATAGCTCTTTAACCTTAGGATTTTCTTTACTGAACGGTACAAAACAGGAAATTTAAGAATGGTTAACAAAATGTGGGAAACAGATGAATTTTGAGGATCAGACCTGGAGATTTTTCCTTGCTGAGCATAGAACTGCTCTCTCATGTTGTCCACTACGCTGAAAGTAGTTATGATCTGCAATAAATAAGACACTTGACTTCTGTAAATTTCAAGTGTAACTAGCCTTGGCATCTTCCTGTTTTATACATAAGCACGCCTAGCACGGTTGATTAAAAAAAAAAATACTACTGTCGGTAGGCTGTTCTCAGCTTTACATATTGGGATAATGAAAACACGATGCAGAAGTATAGGGAGCATTGTTTTTACCCTAGCTTCATAATCAAGGTATTCCTCCTCCAGATTTCTCCTTGGATTCAACATTTTGGAATTGTCCATTTCTGTATCAAGAGTTAGTGCTGACCTGAAAAGGTAAAAAAGGCACTTTGGTCGAATTTGGAACCATAATCTACTGCAAAATTAACATGAGGAAGTACCCTTGAGTTAAGGCCTTTAAATTCTCGACATATTTCCCAATGCGATCAATAGGATGTCTCAACTCTTTCTGCATAGAATAATAAGAGTGTCAAAGAGTATGTAATTCGGAAAATTTTTGTAAGAACGGGAATGATAGTTGGCTTAAGCATCATCTAAGGGGAGACTAATAGGCACCTCATAAGAAGAGAGCAGCTTAGTAACCAAGTTCATAAAGTAATCTTCGTGTCTCTCCAGTTCAGCACTTTAAAACGAAGTCATAAATTAGTATCAATATAATTTCAAAGTTCAAATATTATAACAACGAAAATAGAACTTTCTCAGGACTAAAACATGATGAAATATGAAAAGTTTGAGAACAGAAGCTAAAACCTGTACCTACCATCTTATAAAGCATCAGGAAATTAGAGTAATTATTTTTGGGTACTCTATTTTTGGGGTCATCGTGAAATACTCTTCTCAAATTACAAAAAATATAATAAAAATTTATGTTTATTAAATTTGTAATTCACCTGTAACTAGCATATCTCATTCATTTTCCAAAAATCTAAAATTATTAACATTTTTATCTATACTTTTGATTTTTTTTAAAACGATCACACCACCCCTAACATTTTCTAAAAAATTATTATAACAATCATAAATTTAAAATAACAAAAATTGCATTTTTAAATAATTTCGTCTCAAAAAAATTAATTTTTGGAGTTTAGTTTCAGTATAATTTCTATATTTTAACATAAAAAAAAGTATTTAAAATCATTTTTTTAAAATGCAATGATGCATCATATGCCGAGAGTTACTTGGAAAAATTAAAGTTTAGCGATATCGGTCCAAAAATCAGAGGCTGTCAGTGTTCAGAAACATACTTGGTATCCTTCTCCTTGGACTCGGTGTATGAACACTGAAGAGACCAAGCATCCTCCAAAAAGTTGATCCAAGTAACAAGAACATTTACTTCTGCTTGACATGAGTTGACGGATCTTGATAGCTCGTCTTCCTACAAAGTTGTAAAGACAAATCCAATCAAATAATTGGAAGGGAAAATCAAACCAACAGTACACACACAAATTTTACACATGCGGAGGAAAACATAATAATTTTTTAACAGAGTGGTAGACCTTGGTTTTTAGATGGGCGACAATTTGATCATTCGCTTCAAAGAATTTATCCCTCTCTTCCATAACATTGCGAAAACGAGTTTGCGCGCCAGATAAGGAGATATTAACCTTAGTCATTGAAATAATTCAGACATATTATTCATGATCAAAATGTATAATTAGGAAAAAAAGTCAATAGTCTTGTTACTTAGAGATGACATGATAATGCCCAATGGAGGTGTCAAATGCACGTGGATTTATTAATTCTTATGATGGTCGAGATCCTAGGCAATAAGAACAGGGAAGCATATCATTCAGATGAGACCCGAGTACAGTTGCATCTGAATTCAAATCTGAAATTTTCAACATAATTCGTAAATAAATAATAGATCCTCAGGAACTAAGCACTGAAACAACAGATTTTAAAAAATGAAAGAGAAATAAATGGAGGGCATGAAAATATTGGTCACATCAAAATTGGCCTTTACAAATGTTATAAATGAAAAGGAATTCTCTTTATTTAAGTGTGTGAAAGCCACCTTCAAATTCCAGTAGCGGATGATGGATGTACAAAAAAAACACAGTAAGAGAATTACAATTGCACAAACCTAAGCCAAAAGCATTGGTTTTTTTTTAACGGTCTCAGAATACACTAGGTCCTCCCAAAAGAGGCAAAAAAGAGGAAGAAAATGAAAACTCTGTTAGAGTCATACAGATAGTTGATACAGACGTTTCGACAAAATAATTTGCTATCCAACAACTTGATAGTGTTAAATGAATAAACAAAAGTTATATAAAAAACTTAGGCAATGACAACTATTTCACGACAATGGCTGCAACTCTGGATCCAAAGATATTACTCTCACGGAGCACACTGATTGGTTATCATAGAGGAACCACCACATTCATATGAACACAAGCATACCATAAAGCAAAAAATAAATTGCTAGGATATACAAATGAAACATTATGCACTTGTCATTTTTGCAACAAACAGCGTCTTTTTTTATTAAGCAAATAAGATCTAGACCTTTTTCAATTCAGCTTCAAGTTCATTTCTCTGTTTCTCAAGACCAGATATCTCAGCTGCTAGTTCCTGAAAAAGGACAATCAAGACAAAAGCCTAGTTGCTTAACTAAAGCAATTTGGCGAAGCAATCATGATAGAGAACCGACACTACATAAACCAACTCATGGAAAAATACATCATAGAGAATAAAGTTTCAGATCAACACTAGATTTCATCAATAACATTTTATTCTCTCACTACCTGGCAGGAAAACAAAAATAATTACAAGGTCCAAGCCATATTAAACATCAGAAATGGATCTATAGAATCCAACAGTAGGCCAGAAGAAAAATTTGCATCATTTTTTAATGTCCAAGGAACTTTATTTAATGTCCTTAAATGACATATAAGTACCTTTTTTTTCTTTAATACACTACATAAAGAAAGGAAAACTTCTCTGATCCTGCAAATGGGCCATACTAATGAAACAAAGGAAGTTCCCATAACAGCTGCAGTTTCAAATCCCTATCTATATCTTCCAAGACTATCCCTGCATCCTATCATTCTTTCTCGAACCCATCCTAACATCTTATCCTATTAAATAGATATAAAACTTTAATGTATACACTTTGCACAGGCATAAAGTCAACCATCAATCAGTTAAGCTAGAAATTCAGTTATTAGAAGCAAAGAAGTGAACCTCTCAAACATCACCAAATTTCAGGTATGCCAACCTCATGGTGTGATCTGATGCAATCCATCCATCTTTGAAGGAATTATTCATTTAGCATCCGGCAGGAAGAATTCACTTGCTTAAATACAGAATAAATCATCACATGCCGTGGCGTGATCAGTGAAGGGTGATGATAGAGACATGTAAAAGTTCTTTCTAGAGGGATCTTATTTTCTCCACGAATCTTATGCAGAAGAGAAATTCCAAAAAGCAGTAGATTGGCACATTTTCTTTTTGTCTTATGATTAGTGATAACAGTTCCTCAAAAATGTTGTAATGCCCTGTCGTCCCTAGGTCCTTATGCTCTACGTACGGTGTTTCTATCATCCTTATTTTACGAATATAAAGCAATATATATTCTTAATATGAATTAAATTTCCATTGCATAATGTGATTCACATGTTTAAGAATTCGGAAATTCACACGAACATGACTCGTAATATAATATTGATGTTCTTTCATTGTTATACTTCGTGTTTAATATTGTAGATATATGAAAATAAATGATGAACGCGAGTTTATGACTGGAACTTATTGAACTTGAGCTAAATATGTAATTGAATTGCAGAAAATGATATAACAAATGTGGCAGTGGTTACGGTTTTTAGTATGATAATTTGAATATTAGTCTGAATGATGTGAGACCACTTCCATTAAAAAACCAAGAAATAAGACTATAACTTTTATGTTTAGGTTGTCTAAATCCAATCAGAAGAAAGGTCCAAATCACCCCGAAGTGTGTCTTGTGTATTGTCGTTTCTGCAATGATACATTTTGGTAGAATGAGCATAACTCTCTGATCCAATATGATAATTGAGTAAGGCTAATTGAAAACAAAAGCCAAGACATAGAGCTTCAACTTTTATGTTTACCAATTTTGTCAGTTCCGACGAGAAAATAACGTTTTGGACATAACAAAGCGTGCCCCTGCGCAGGCAAGACGTGCCACCGCGCCCAAGACCCTGTTAGCATGTTCCGGAGGCGTGCCCAAAACACACCACCCAGCTGCGAAAGCGTGTTTCCCAGACACGATTTTCAGCATTTAAAGGGTAGATAACTTGATTTTTACACAATTTATTCCATTCCAACTCCTTTCCAAGCCAGAAAACCAATTGAGAACCTAGGGTTCTTCCTTCCTCTTCAAAACTTCTTCATCAAACATCCATTTTCTTCTTCAATTCAAGGTGGATTGCTCGCCTACACAAGCAGGTGATCTTGAGTAGGTATTTTCTTCTTAGTTATAGTGGGTTACTTAAAAAGAATTAGAGAAATTACATATGATGTTGGAAAATTTTCGATATTCATGAATTATCCTATGAATTTGCAGTCTAAGAATACCACCAAAGCACTAAGATTATCGTCCCTCGCTTCGGTTGTAAGTTGAATTCGATTATTTGTTGCTCACATCAACATATGTTAAATATGATTGATGAAGTATGTATAACTTCTTTCATTCTTTCAAGTGTTCGGGAAATTCTATCATAATATATTTACGTATTAATCAAAATTGAAAGAATGAATTATATGTATCCCTTTAAAGTGAAAAAACTATAAAATGAACATGCATCTCAAGTGTTTGATAAAATATCTATAAAGAAATGATTTCATGGGTATATGTTAATGAATGACAATTAATACCTGAAAGTATGGGAAACCCGCAATGAAATGTGTTGGTCAACTAACATGTACAATGAATGAATGCAACTGAATATGTACATGTTTAATGAGTGAATGAACATGGAACTATCAATGCCATAAAATGAAAAAAAAAACAAGTATGAAAGTCATCATCAATATGTTGTTATTTAGGTCCTTCAAGGAATGATGGTTTGCACGGTACAAGTGAGGGTACTTCTTTTCAAGTTATGATATATGTACTTCGATATTAAACGAATTCCACTTGCTGAGTTGTATAAACTCATTTTGTTTAGTTTCATGTGATTCATGCAAGAGAGGTTAGAATGAAACCGATGGGAAGTCATATGCCAAAATGCTGAAAAAGAAAGGAATGGTTGTATTATACATGTAAAGTTTTTAAGAAATACATGTAGTGATGGTAATTACTTGAATGATTGAAGGGATAAAAGTACTTTGATACGCAGACATTAATGTATTTGAAGGAGCTTGTATGTATGTGTTGTATGAATGACTAAGAAAGTGATTTCGGAACTTATGTACGAACTTATGTACATATATATTGATGGTCTTTACGTACTCACTTTTGTAATCTTGAAAGAATGGAGTTAAGTTACGTTATGTAGAAGAAGTTTTGAAGGGCATACTAGTTGTGAGTTTTATGAATTTAGTTTATTGAATTGCATTCCTTTTGATACTTGATTTGAGACAGGTGGTTAAATACAGTTCACAGAGAGATGCCGCTGAAATTTCTGTACAAGTCAACCATTCTAGCTGCTATGTCAGTAATTCATAGTACATACACGAAATATATTTCTATGTCCGCATACAATTTTCAAATATATATCATGTAGACATGTACATGGTTAAGTATGGGGTGTCAAGGGTGTCACAAATGCATTTGAAAGCATTTTCATTACCGTTCATAAAAAGTCAGATTATCATGCAAAGACTAACATTTTCTATTGTATTTTTTAATCTTATCATCTAAAATGACAGAAATGGGTTTCTGATTTTCCAGACTTCTTCCCGGCAAACAAAAAATCACATTCTGTAGGAAGAAATACCTTTTCTATTTCACTAACTTCAGTAGCTTTGCTCACACGGAATTTTAGCGCCTCTTCTTTCTGAACTCTGTGAAAAAGTCAAGGCAACCATAGATTCAGACAGTAATAACTAATAACACAAACCCATCAAATAAAACAAACCATCGAGGGATTGACATGTTTCCGTAATAGTATTTAAATAGCATCAGGGGACATATCCCACTAAGCCCCGAGTGTAGCATAACAAGAGTCTTGTTGTTACAATAATTGCAAAATTACTGCACTAAATACATTAAACTAAACTTAATTCCATGTTCCCTCGTTAATTAGGCACGTGATTTATTGAATGCCTGCTCCTTGCCCTAAAACCGAAAGTATTGTACACCTCATTGCGCCTCTATGAATAACATCATCTGATCATCATATTATCATAACATGGAAAACCCATATACAATAAGGCAAACAACTAAAAAATAAGAAAGAAATAAACATAGATAAACAGCAACTTTAATAGAATAGCAAGATACAATCATTAAAAACACCTCCAGCACCTATTTGGGATTTTTATATCAAAAAAGAAAATGGATTGCACATATTTGCTTATGGAGGAACCTGTGTTCAGCTATGCGCTTCTCAGATTTCCCTGAGGAGCTGGAAAGAGATTCCGATAAGACTTTCAACTTATCAACCTGCCAGTGCTAAGAAAACTACTTTAGACATGCAGACAAAAAGATTGCATAAGAATTTTTAGAAATCAAGGAGCAAATTCCAACGAAAATTACTCCAAGCACATGTAGAGGTCAACAAAAGCAACAAGGTAAAGCAGTATCCAATAAATATACTTGTTAAAACTTGTGCGGGAAGGGACAATGTACCAAAAAAACTAAAAAAGGAGAGCAACCTCGTATATAAAAAAATAACTTAAATAATTGAAAAGCAAACTGATAAAAATGGAAACCAGAAGATGCCCCATTCAGTCTTATCTAACACTACGAACAAGATGCTATGAAAAGGAGACAGGCATTGTTTAGCAGAAGGTATAGTATACAAACATTGTACCTTCTGAGCATGAATTTCAGCTGTATCTCCATATTTAAGATCCTTCTTTTTCAGCAGGAGCCCTTCCAATCTGGAACAAGCTCTGATATGTGAAAGTGCCTCTTTTAGATCCTAAAGGAAAAATAAGTACCACGACACAAAAATATGAACTTCCGGTCCACAAAAAGATGTTATCAAATATTTTATCAAAGAAAAATGGGCAGGTGTGGCCAAGTTTACCTCTATTGTCAGAGAAATGTCACCTTTATAGTTTGTTTCATGACCATCACCAACATGCCTATGTGATGCATGTTCATCAAGTTTTTTCTTCAAGGTGGAAACTTCGGCATCAATTCTGCATGCAGGCACACAGACACAACTAAAAAGTAAGAAAAAAATCTTAAGTTAAACAGAATTTCGCTTTCACATGAACCGGAGACTCACACTATATACCAATTCAAAATTTTTAAGGGAAAAATATATAGGAAAAGGAAGCTAAAAAACTGAGTGTTCCAGAGCTCTAAAATTAAGTAACATTAAGTTAAACAGAAATTCGCTTTCACGTGAACCACAGACTCACACTACATACTATTCAAAATTTGCAAGGGAAAAAAGTCTAGGAAAAGGAAGCTAAAAAACTGAGTGTTCTCTGATACCAGCGAGTTAAAATTAAGTAACGCTAAGTTAAACAGAACTTCGCTTTCACATGAACCGGAGACTCACACTACATACCAATTCAAAATTTTTAAGGGAAAAAATGTACGGGAAAATGAAGCTAAAAAATTGAGTGTTCTCTAATATCTTACCTTCCAATATCAGCATTGACTTTCATCCCTGTTATGGCCCCTTCAGCAAACTGAAGCAATTCCTCCCTCTTCACCTACCGCAATAATAACAATGTACTCATCAACCACTTAACCACTTCAAACAACATTGGATGCACTCCTAAGTCATGACTTAGGATCAGGTATCATATTCTAATATCAAAATTAAAGGTCTCATTTCAATCTTCTTTAATGAGAATACTGGAGCACAAAGTATGGTCAGATTTATCAATCACAGAGTGAGACCAGGAATTTTAATGGTAAAAAATTCGCAAACATCATCCTTCAAAGTTATTAGAATTGGTTTCTGAAAAAAGGTATAACTGTTTCAATGAATCAATCCGCACCAATACTTCATCTTCATAGCTGGAAAAGACTTTTGCAAGATCCTGAATGCTGCTCACTATTGCGTTATGCACTTCTTTCCCTCCAGTGAGACATAAGAAGGAAATGAAAGTAGAAAGATCAAGCAAATTATATTTCACCTCATGTTCTCTAAAAACAAAGCTGGAACCCATTAAGCATTGTCTGGGATCATGAAACACTTACCCAAATAAATCAAGGAGCAAAGGAACTTCATCTTCATTCGGTGCTTCGAGAATCTAAATCACATAAAAGTTAACCAACTCCATAATTACAATTTATATATATATCAAATGCTTGGAATAGAACATATTAACATAGGGTATCGAGAAAAAAGTTACATTTAAAAACTTTAAACTTAATTAATTTTCCAGGACAATTTAATTGCTGCAACTTCTATCTTGAATGTCTCTCGCAACCCAAAAGGGTGAAAGTGCCATATCATGAACAGTTCACCCAACAAAAGCACCAAACTTATTTTTTAAATGAAGAATAAAAGAATAAATTTTCAGATAAAAAAAACATCAGATATACCAACTGAATGATTATGATTTGATCACCTACCATACATATGGATATTCCCTCTAAAGCTTGGCTGTAGAGAAAGACATCACGAAATGTCATCGGCTCACCCACCATAACTGGATCATAATACAATACCTGTCAATGCTGCAATAAATTAGGAGGCAACATAACAAATTTGGAACCCTAATATTCAATTTCACAATTATCAATTAGAAACAGAACAAGGCTTAAATTTTTCCAAAACAAACAAAAACATTAGAAACAAATCGAACAATTGAAATCACACTTGAGTTCATGAACCTTTTAATCACATGAGTTGCTCAACGATCAAACAAGAAAAACTTCAACATCAAGGCCTATATAGTCAGATATAAGGAATCAAGGGATTCCGGATTCCAATCTAAAAACCTTCCATTGAACATGTCAGCAGGCACACCATCACTATATGAAAAAGTCACAAATTTTCAGTCTCATTGCTGTACTAATAAGTCATGATAGCTAGCCACTCCAGCCATCAGGAATAACTATATGTTATCACAAAATATTAATTAATCCTTCAATCCTTTACAAATTCCTCTTATATTCATTCAAAAAGGAAGTAAACAAGCGTGGCATTCCAATTTAACGTTTACGACAAGGCTAAGGAGCTGCGGTAACTCTTCAAAAGTTGTAAACCATAAAGATCTTTGACAAATAATCGGATAAATAATAAATTAATTGTCACAACTACTCTAGTAGCAGATATTCAACACACACACCAGCAAAACAAATTGTGAAACAACAGAAGGCTGAAGTTTTGAAGGAGAAAATGACTACAAGTCCCGTGTCCACTTAAATTCAGTACAGCAAGAACAAAATGGTTGATAAAATGCATAAATTGAAATTTTAAAATAAAAAGATAAAAAGCGGAAATAAAACCACAGCAGCCAAGTCATCGTTATTTTAAATTATGGTATGAGAAGAGCATCTACCTGACTTATAAAAGGAATCAACGGGCCTCTTTTTATACATGAAAAGATTTATATTATGAAAAAAAGATGTACAATAGAAATGCACTTACATACTTGTTCCAAGAGTACCATGGAAATAGCATTGTCAATCCACGACCTTGGCATTTTAAAGATTTGCAATTTAGTGCAATAGAAACACATAAAAGTGGAAGGTGCAAACACTTAGACAAACAAGAACAAAGTCCTACATGGGTTAAAAATTATATTCGCTCTGGACCTATGTCAATCTCATCCAAATCAGGGTTTCTTTGTGTATTGAAGCGTTTGTTGCTGCTGAAAGAAGATTAGCATCTATGAGCACACTTATTGGAGATTTTCAGGGTTCATAATTAATTTGCAAATGTCAAGTTAGAAATCAAATCTCCAAACAAGTAGCTGACATTTGAATTTTATCTAAGCATGTCATGCAAGCATGGAGGATATCAGTAAAGATATTTGGTGTTTCTCCACTTTCAGAAATTATCACTCCATCTAAACATATTGACTAAGATTCAAAGGGTTAGGCAATAGGCATCTATGCGCTAAGTGTGCCTCTTTCGATTTCAGTGTGAGATGAAGTACAAAAGTAGATAAGCTGGAACAGAGAATGAATACATTTCGCCCAGTGCAGTACAACAAATAAAGTACAGCTGTGAAATCACTGAACTGACCATTGACTGTCTTCTTGGACTCTCCATTGACTCTTCAGAAAGTTGATTAGGCTCGCTGATCTTTTCTTTGTCTTCAGATGAGCTCCCAGACTTGCTCTCAATTTCTTTAAGTATAGCTAGCCATCTCCTTATCAATTCAGCTCTCTCAGCTCCCCTACAAGAAACAGAGGCCTCTTCTAACCTTTTCACTGCCTGTTTGAAGCTTCTGAAATTCCGACCACCCTGATGAGGACAAATGGGAAATCTACCAAATGAATATAGGCCAAAAAATGATAGCCATAATAAATATAAAGAAAGATCCACCTATAATGCAACAGTCAATATTTTTCCTCTAGAATTGGGCTGGTATATACTATAAATCTTAGTCTCTAAATTCAAAGCTCTGAAAATCCTAACACCAAAAAAAGAAAGTAAATCTTCTATCCTATCATGAACAAAAAGAAAACCATCACCAATGACCAATCAATAAGGGAGTAGAAGTTCTTTCTATAAAATATAACTGAGACCTTTCTCAACTCTATAAGCACTAAGTACACCAACAACCAAATAATATCACACAACAACAGTCAAAGTCAATACCCAAAAACAATATATTCTACTTCTCCTTCACCTTCAGTTCTATGCATTATCATACAAACTCTTTGGTAAAGGAGGCTGCTAACAGACCCTAACATGAGAAAAAAACCAAAGAGTACGTCAATTATAAGAAATACACATTTAAATTCCATGCTGGACAAGTTCCACAACCTATTCATCCAAATACAATTATATGAAATTGTCGATCCAAAAGTCCTTTCAACCAAAAATTAAAATGAAGAACAATGAGATTGCGTTAGCTTCTCCAGTTGTTAGCATAGATGCCGTGCATGATCAACCGCCCGCTCACTCAACATTGTAGAGTAGCAAATATTCGATAAAGTTTGTACAGTCACATTCGAAGATGTGTGCACAAAAAAACCCAGAGGACTACTGTCTAAAAACAAGTAGTTTCACAAAATCAAAAAGGAAAAAAATTGAAACTTTTGCCATTTTTTTAGTGAACATTGCTATGTACATTCGGTGAAACCCCAACAAACGGTCAGTAATATGTAACTAGCTTTCAACATTTTCCGAAAATAATACAAACCAACGAGCCTCTACATCCACTCCGCTTTACTATGTGAAATCGCAGCGAAAAAATATAAAAGAGCGGGAGAATAAATCAGAAAACTTACAATGCGATCCTGGATGAGTTTGGCACCCTCGGCAACAGCTTGACCGGCATGATGAACGACAGAATCCGCATAGCTTCTTACTGTGCGAGTAAGGTTGTTCTTGTTTCCAACCTCCACCGCCTTGTTCACCGCCGATCGCAGCCACGACATTGTGTCCGCGAAAACCGATTATATAGTTCAATTCCTAACGCGGAATAGCTAATTGTCCTCACAATACAGAGACTACGTGCTCATAGATAATGCATTCGCCAACATGATTTAATTTAAGGGTTTTTCCAGAGTGCTCTTCGTTTTGCTTATTATCATCAAGCGTTGAAATTCTTGCTTGGTTCCTTCCTCTTCAATGTCATTGATATAGGATAGAAATTGCAATTTAGTACTAAAAGTTATATTGGTTTGACTTGTAGTCCTTTTAGAAAAACTTTAATTTTGGTTTTATATGTTGGTTACTTTGCTATTTCACCTTATAAGTTATCTGATGTTAGTTTTAATCATGTATTTTTTCGATAATTTTAGTCATTTTTTATCATAATTTCTTGTGTGAGCGTCATCTCAGAGTCACATAGGCGATGTATAGATATCGTAATAACGTCACGTCGAAAAAAAACTAAAATTAGAAATATAACAAACTAAAATTAAAATTTTAATTTATAGAGAACCAAAATCACAATGAGAAAAATATATTGGACAAATATTACATTGTTATTTTTAATAATAAACTAATTAGCATACAAACCGTATTGTATATTTTCTATATAATTATTTAATAATTTATTTTAATAATAATTAACTTGTTTAAAATAAATTTGTATAAATATAAAAATAACTTTAAATTATAATAATTTTGTATAATACTTAATTTACATCATCTATTTATTTTTATCATGCAAAATAACAGAAGATAACATGTAGTTTGAGTATATGTAATATTGAAAATATTTCATCCTAAACTTAAGAGGCCAAAAATGTTTCCATATTCAAAATGAAATTGGTTTTTGAAGAGGTGAGTAATTTTGCATTTGTCACCAAGACATAATTAATCATCAAAGAAATGCAGAGTAAATGGCAACCAAGAAATTACAAAAATTGATCATATTGAATCTCACTACTAATTAAAAAAAGCACATCATTTGCATTCATTCATTAATTATATATCTAGATAATTATACAAAATTCCCATTTATTTTTTAGAAAAAAAACACAGTTCATAGAGTGAGGAAACAAATAAATCATTCAGGGCCATGTTAAATTCCAAGTACTTGAATATTTTTTTACCTTCTCTTGTTCTTACTCCCCACCAACAAGGACAAGTAGAACAAAACCCTAAAAAAGAAACCCCAAGCCACAGTAACCCACAAACAATCCCATTTGCTCAGATCATTCACCCCTTGCTGCTGCAAAATGTCAGCCCCCGTGGTCAAGCATGTGTTGGTGCTAATCTTGATCCCCAGTGTGCTGCTAAGGCTACCCAAAAGTTTCACTTTCAAAGAATTCGGCAACGCCCCTAAAGGGGTGCTGTCAAATATTTGGATCCCACGTACGAAGCATTTTACCTTATCCCCGAACTCGTTTTGCAGAACACCTTCGTAGGGGTACTTTACAAGGGATAAGTAATGGAACCATATCCAGTATGGTGGGATTCGATCTCGGTGGATGAAGAAGCCGCTGAAGAGTAGGAAGTATGCTAAAATGGCTACAACAATGGTGTATCCTAGCATGACGTGTGGGACGACACCGGATAAGAATGTTACGAAGGAACCTCCGGCCCAAAAGGAGGCGAAGATTATCAAGAGGTAGAAGAGGAAACTGCCGTCAAGTCCCACTGCCCAGAATGTAATGGCAGCAAAGGCTAAGGAGAGAAATAGTAGTGATGGAAGTGATACTAGGGAATGGGATAAAACGTAGGATGATCTTCTGTAAGCATTGTACGCTGTTTCACGCATGAATATGTACCTTTCTTGGAGGAAAACGGGGAGAGCATCGGCGCAGGTGTAGAAAGTTGTGGACATGGCGAATGCGAAGAATCCGAGTCTCTCTTGGACACCTTTTGGGGAGTTGTCGAGTCTCCAAAACATGGTGGCGAGGATGAATCCTGTCACCACGACAGCGCAGAGACGGACCATGAAGAGCTCGGGCAATCTTCTTGAATTTGTGAAAGATCTTTTGGAGAGTACAGCTAGCTCAATCCACAGTGGATTTGCAAATGTGGAGACCATTGACGTGGGGTTACTTGTGTCATTTGCGCCTGCTCCGGAAACTAGCTTTCCTCTTGAAATACTGGCACTGATTGCTTCTTTAAGTGAAAGATTGACGGATCCGTGTGGGTCGTGAATTAGTTCAGAATTTCTTGATGACCTTCTGAGTGTCTGCCAAGATCTGTTGAATTCAACGAGGGATTTTGTTCCACCTGATGACCCTTCAAGTTCACGAATCAAATCAAGTGCGAACTCGGTTCTATTCTCATTGTCTGGTATGGGGTGGCCGAAGTCTGAGAAAAACAGTGGCAAATTGGAGGGAGATCCGCTGTAGACAGTCTGTCCGCTTGACAAGAAGATCATTTTGTCCAATAATCCAAGAATCCGGTAGCTCGGCTGGTGTATGGACATTATCACCACACTCCCACTCTGTGCAATTCTCTGTAGTACTTTTACCACCATGAAAGCGCTGGTTGAATCCAACCCGGACGTGGGCTCGTCAAGAAACAACAATATGGGGTCGTGAATAATGTCGATTCCGATAGAAACCCGCCGACGTTCGCCGCCGGATACTCCCCTGTGGCCCTCATCTCCGATGACAGTCTTGGTGGCGTTTCTTAGGCCAAGCTGATCGATTAACGTTTGGACTCGGAGTTTCTTCTTGGATTTCGAAAGGTTCCTTGGTAACCTGAACTCCGCAGCAAACATGAGGGTTTCTTCAACTGTGAGCATGGGAAACAAAAGATCATCTTGCATTACATATGCAGAAATCACTTTCAGCATTCTTGACTCTAATACTTCACCGTTAAGCGTGACAAAGCCTTTTAAACTTCCCTTCGCCATACGATTCGCGAGAGCGTCGATGAGGGTTGATTTCCCGGATCCTGAAGCACCCATAACCGCCATTATCTCGCCGTCACGAGCCTCCCCGGAGATGTTATCCAGAAGGCTTTTCGTCGCACCGGCTCCACGGCGGAGGAGGGAGAACTTCTGGCTAACTTTGACACTGTAAGTAAGATTACTGAACGTAAGCAGAAATGGAAGAGAGCGAGGCTCCATGCTCATTTCCACAACCTGATGCACCGGCGTTTCGTCCCCTGTGACCTCCTTCCTCACGTCGCCGACGCACTTGAGAAGCTGTCCCAGCGTCGGGGAGGCGGCAGCGCGTGACATCTCCGCCGAACGGCTGTAAAACTCCATTGTTTCTTGAACCAATTCATTCCCTGCTGAGGCAACTCTCGACATTGGATCGATGGAGGAAAGAGCAAGAATCCAGCTGGTTACAAGTAGGTTAAGAGTTGTGGAGCAACAAAAACAGATGAAATTTTAAATGAAAATACAATTAAAGATTGCCATATCCAACTGTGTGAATTGATTTGTGCTTCTCTAGGAAAGGAAAAGGTGTTGGATTTGCAAACGAGCTTTTAATACAAATTATCCCACTCGGGACTCTGCATGAATGGAGATATATAACAAGAAATCTACAAAAGTGTGAATGGTTTTAATTATGCCACCAATGGTCAACAAATGGGATACATATTTTCATGCAATCCCTTTAATTAATGTTTCATTATATATTTTATTTTGATTATTTTTAAACTAGTGAAGTATATTATTTTTTTTTTAAAGTTCATAAGATTTTTTATCCCAAATTTGGTGGACTTATATCATCCATACAGTTAAATCAAGAATATGATATTTAGCTTAATTAAAACTTTTTAACTGTTTGATTATGGGCACACACACATAATTTATTCGCATGTAATTAAGTATAGAATCAAAACATGAAAACATAATCGTGCGAAAGAAGGTTTTGAGTTTGATTAATAGTAGGTATATTTAATTTAAAAAATTAATTTATTTGATTGAATGATAGATGTGAGAGGTGACCTACACCTCCTAATTTTTTATCCACACGTATTACTATTTGAATAAACGAAATCATGAAACAAATATTAAAGTAGGTAAGGATGGTAATCTACTGTTTATTCAAATTAAGGAGCAGCGATTATACAATACTTTTTGTTCCTCTAGTTTGAAAATTCGAGTGAACTTAATTACCTTGTACGTTGAGCTACTTTTAGGCATAAAAGTCATCTGAGTTTTTCGGTCAAAAAGAACAATAAAATGGAGTATATTTTTAATTTATGAATGAGTTTTATGATTTGTATATGTTAATAATTTTGATCAAAGTTATTTTTTAAAAAAAGAAAATTTGACCAAAGTTATCTCTCAAAATTTACTGAAAGATGCTGGCAACCTCATCAATCTCCCTCTTAAAATTTTCCACAAACTCAGATTTATTTAGTTATTACTTGTCCAGAATATAATAATTCATTTCCTTTAAATTTCAGAATTTCGAATTTCATCCTCTGCAATTCTCATACATTCAGTATTACTGGTATGAACTTGTTACTGTCACAAACTTGTAGTTTTTAAGAAGAATAATTCTCTGAGTTAAAATTTAAAATTGTATTTATAATAATAATAAATAAATAAATAAATAAGACAACCATACTATTTCGAACTCCACCTTCTATTTAATCTGTATACATGATCTTGTGCTTGTGTAAAAAATTATACATAAAACCTCTCCAAATATACTATATATCAAATGTGCCTACCCTTGATCATAAAAAGTAACACACATCCGAAATCGTGTGAACAAAATATTTGTGCTAGACTGCTAGCTACACATGATTCCATTGATAGAAATTTGGGGGGAAAAGTACTGAATTATGAGATTGATGTAACATTGTAACTGGGCAAAAAAAGAAATAAATGGCTTAAAATTAATCACAAATGGTCAAAAAAGTGAGCACAAAATCCATTCGAAGGGTGAACCCCAGGGCTAACATACTCGTATATTGATTTTCCATCTAATCCTCAAGGCAAACACTACGACAGCATACATTTTAAACCCGTGATTATAAACAAGAGCCTGGGTTTCCTCTTTTTATTATATAGTTAAATTCGTAGATTACACGAAATGGTATGTTATGATTAAGAATTTTGTCCAATGGGATACATAGAGGTCGACCGGATTCAAAATTTTCTAACCGCGCGACTTGCAGTCTTCCATCGTATCCGTAAGAAATTTATAGTACAATTGTGTTTCTCAACGATTTTTTTGATTCCCCATTTCATGATTATCGGCAGGTATCAAAGGGAATGTCACCTTTTCCAGGAAGTCCTCCGTATCATTCAGGATTTGTCATTCTAAGCTAAATTTTGGGTTAGAAAATCATTGACGGCAAGACTAGCATCTCCATGAGCCACAGCGTCCTCGGGTTCTGGCATATAGAGACTCAATACAGAAGCCTGCACGTACGAAAACCATGGACTAATCAGAGAACCAATTGAGAATGTACACCACCATGTTAGCAAGTATGGCTAAATCGGCACAAAGTAGACGTATTAGAACTCTTTTGATTTGATTACATCATGTCAAGAACATAAAAGCAATGTTCGATTCAGTATAAAATTAAAAGTCCATTTTGCACACATGCATGCTCTCTCTGCCATTATGTATTTTTTTCTTGCACTCCTTTGTGGAGCAGTTTCAAAAAGTTACAGAGCAATTTCACTAATCATATTTTAGTTAGCTATGTACCAAGCATTTTTGCACAATGAACCTTCAACTGATCTAAATACCGATTTCACTGGTTGCCATTTTTGAAAAATTTTCGTGTTCTTTCAGAAGGACTTGGCCGTAAGAAATGAAAGCAAAGGATGTGTTAGTTTGGGAACTCACGGGTAGACAGGAAATGAGAGCTCCAATCAGGGATGGAGCCATAATGTACTACTGAATGCTCGTAAAACTCGAGAAGCAATATCATCACAAAAGTTCAAGCAATGAAAATTGGATTTCTATGAAAGGAAAGATCAAAACATACAGTTGGTTTATAAAACACAAGCAACAATTGTGCACCACTACTATTTCAGATTTCTTAGCCACATGTACGCTAAAGAGGCTAGAAGCCCTCACATATGGGGAAGACCAAACAATCTGGCTGAATTGGTTAATGAGGCATTTTACGGAAAAAAGTGGCAGAACGCAAGGAATTGGGAGGAACTCCTAATACCTGTAGAGCATATGCCAGTTCCTATCCATCACCACCTCTAATTTTCAACCATGACACTCCAAAAATTGCCATTCCAGGAAACAAACAGGCCATAGGAACAACACTCAATAAAAATTACAATAAAATGTCATGTGCACATGATGGATAATGTTATTAATGTTTAGATTAGATAATTTTTGGAAATATGATCACTGTTCAGTTATTTGGGCCGACCACAAATAATGCATACTCTTACCCATCTGAATAACCAAACCACTAAATGAGCTCTTTGAACAACAATTCCAACTCTTTTTTCCCTCTGACCATCAAATCACAGTGAAATGTTGAAGGAAAATACACAGAAATGTTACCTTTGTATCAAGCAGCACTTCCCCAGAGTTATCGGAAGTCAGGCATGCACCATGAGTTTTCAACCAATCAACACACTCCTCCACTCCTTCCACTTCCTTGTGATCACTTGCTTCAGTTGTAGGCAATGCATTGATGAAGCTTAGAATTTGAGCAATATATGAAATAGGGACAGTCGGACGGTATGAACGACACATGCATTTTACAGCAGCATACCGCATCTTTTCAACATAAAGATCTGCAGGAAGAAATTGTTTATCGTATGGAAGAAATTGTTCATCATATAAAAGATAAAGCTATTATCCAAATACTATATAAAAAGTCCATGCAAATCACCCACCCATAAAAAATGTGCTAATGTTAGGTGCTGTCTTATACAGCCTGAAAAACGTTACGTAATTTCCAGATGTTACGGCCGTGTGGACTAAAAGTGCATGCTTTACTGCTTCATGTTTTCTAGCATCAGCTGATAACCTGGGAAACAAATTCAACGACAAAAACGGCATGACAAATCATGGAAGGCGCTGACTCCAAGAGTATGCAGGCATATAAACACAACCAGCTAGAGCCTGAAAATTTATTTCACTAGCATACCAAGCTAAAAACTAACACATACAAAGTAGTGCTGATTTCACCAGGATCATGATCACATAAAGGTTAAATGTTCAAAAAATACGGCAGATTTTTTTCAATGATTTGGTTAACTCAAACAGAAGAGCATCTTTTGCACATTAATACACAAATTGCTCAATTTTTATCCTCATCCGCATTGAGAATTCTCAATTTTCATTTTCTTTTTGGTGATTATGGCATTAAGGGCAGATGCAACTGCAATGGTGCAGTTACTTGTTTTTTTTTTTTGATAGGAAACTAATGTTATTAATTATAAATTAAAAAGGATTGCATCAGTGGACTAGTAGTCCACACTAGTCCACTGTGATAATGTCGCACAACCTACTAAAAATAAATTAGCAATACACATATTCCCAGTGTCTCAACAAATCGAAAAAGGAGACATTCATGAAGTCTTTGTGATNAATTTTTTCCATATTTTTGGCCACTTTAACTGGCACCTTAAACAGAGACATGTAGTATGAAGGCATTGCGCTTAATACGGACTTTATCAGAGTAAGACGACCCCCTTTTGACAAAAACGCCTTCTTCCAACTTGATAACTTTTTTGACATCTTTGATAGAACCGGTTCCAAAAATTCATCGGTCGTAGGTTTACCTCCCAGTGGTAACCCAAGATACTTAATTGGCCAATCATCTTTTTTGCATCCAATTTCTTGCGCCAAACCGACCACTTCTTGATTCCCGAAATTAATCCCCAAAATAACAGTTTTGTCAAAATTAATCTTCAATCCCGACTTGAGACCGAAGATTTTGATTATTTCCACTAAAGCCATGACGTGCCTCTTTTTTTGAACCAAGAACAAAGTGTCATCCGCAAATTGAATATGAGAAATTTCAGCTTTTCCTTTTCACACCACTAATCCTCTCACCTCATCCAACTCCTTCGCCTTGTCAACCAATCTCCCCAAAACATCAACAACTAGATTAAAAAGAAAGGGTGATAGAGGATCTCCTTGTCGAATACCTCTTTCACTTCTAAACTTTCCCCTCGGCCTTCCGTTGATAAAAATCGAAAATGAGACGTTGGACACGCACCCTCTAATCCACTTCCTCCATCTATCCCCAAACCCTTTTTTTTGTAACACAAAATCTAGAAATTTCCAGTCGACATTATCATACGCCTTTTCCAAATCTACCTTAAGCACCCAACCTTTCTTTTTCTTCTTTCGGTACTCCTCAACCACTTCATTGGCAACGAGGCAACAATCCATAATTTGTCTCCCTTTGATGAACGCACACTGGTTCTCGGCGATTGTACTGCTCAAAATTTTTTTCAATCTGTTGGTCAACACTTTGGCCATTATCTTGTACAAGCTCGTTGTCAAACTTATAGGCCGAAAATCATTGACTTTGATCGCATGTTGTTTCTTCGGAATTAGGCAAATATATGTTTCATTTGTAATGCGATTAACCACTCCTCCTTCAAAAAATTCAGCGAAGACTTTCATGAGATCCTCCTTGATCGTGTCCCAATTGTGTTGGTAGAATGCTAATGTAAATCCGTCCGGCCCTGGAGCTTTGTTCCCATCACTCTCAAACACTGCTTTTTTGACTTCAATTTCCGAGAAAGGAATCTCCAGCTCCTCCGCCTCACCCATATCCAAAGGGCACCATTCCAACCCATCAAAAACTCCCCCATCCCCCTCTGGCTTCGTATACAGATTCTTGAAATATTGAACAATGTTTTCTTCAATTCGTCCCTCATCCGTAATCAGTGACCCATCCTCCAGCTCCACCTTATCTATAATCGATCTGTTCCTTCTGTTGGTCAATAAGAAATGAAAGAATTTTGAATTTTGATCACCTTCCTTCAACCATTTCAGTTTGGCTTTCTGACTGTCCAATTGGAATATCTTAAATACCACTTTTTCCAGCTCACATCTTAAATCCCTTCTTTCTGCCTGTAAAATTTCGCACCCTCCTCCATTTGCTTCTAACTCGTCCAAGTGATTAATCCTAGAAGTCAACTCTGAAATTCTGACCCCCACATCGCCGAATACATCTTTATTCCAACTTAAAATGTCACCTTTCATTTTTTTAAGCTTAGTCATAAATTTAAACCCTTCCCAACCTTGATTCACTCCTTCATTCCACCAATTCTGCACAATGCCTTTAAAATTTTGATGTGTCAACCGAACATTCTCAAATCTGAACGAAGAAGGGCCCCATTTCGACTTCGTGGTATCCAACATCACCGGGAAATGATCCGAAGTAATCCTGGGTAACGTCGTTTGTCTGAATTGAGGAAAGATATCCCTCCATCCATTAGTGAAGAGGAATCTGTCTAGTCGACAACAAATCGGATCAGCCCTGAAATTTGACCACGTGTACTTGGCATTCAAAAGAAGAGGGTCATGAAGACCCAATTCTCTTATCAATCTGTCATAACAAACATACTCGTGGTGGATGTAATGCTATTAATCTTTTCCCCCGTATTCCTGACCACATTAAAATCGCCACCCAAACACCATCTTTCCTCACAAATCGAGCTCAAACCTGATAATTCATCCCAAAATTTCTCTCTCTCTCACGGATTAACCGGTCCATAAATCGCCGAGAACCACCACCTGTTATTGTCATTAGCTTCAATTTGAATTGAAACCGAGAACTCCCCTATCAAATTGTCATTAACCACCACCACCCTCGGGTCCCACATCACAAGTATACCTCCTGCACTGCCTTCCGAAGGCAAAAAGACCCAATCCACAAATCTAGCCTTCCACATACTAGACACAAACCACTTATCAACATGTTCTCTCTTAGTTTCCTGAATCACCACCACGTCCGGATTTGCTTTTCGTATTACCGTTCGAACCATTTCTCTTTTTTTCCTTTACCCCCTCCCCTAATATTCCAAGTGAGAATTTTCATAACAGAACCTTCCGACCCTTATATGATGAACCTCTCTCGTAATTAATACCACACTTCAACCTTTTCAGTTCTCTCTTCAACTGCCCCGTCGAAACCTTTCCATGATCCCCATCATGTACAACTTCCCAACCTACCTGATCTTTCTTATCTTCCCACCCATTCATGTCCAAATCAAACCCTTGAAAAATTTCTTTCCCGATTCCCGACAACTCATCCACCCTCCTCCTAGAAGACCACTAGACAATCCCAATACATTGAATGACGAAGGTAAAATTGAATGAAGCTTGAAAGAGTGGTTTAGAAATGAGAAGTGAAATTGGTTAGTACCTGTCCCACAGCAGATTTAGCAATTTCAGGTGGATTTGACCCGGTGTGTGCCTCGATCCTCTTCGGTGATGAGAACAATTCCTTCAGCGTCACTTCGTGTTCTTCACATTTCATTGCCTCCTCAGATCGCATCGATCCTCGACTATCAGTATCTGACACGTCACTTTCATTATCCATCAAGTCATCTTCTGAATCATCAAAATCCATTGTAGCTATGTTTTCTGAACCATGACACCCATATATATTGTTGACACTTGTACCGAATGCTGATTCCTCATTTTCATCATCACCGTAGCCCACTTCTGTCCTATCACTCTCTTTTTGATTTTTCCTGTAATAGACTTTACCATACGTAGGCAGTAATTGATTCTTGGTTTCCTTATCCTCCCCATTTTGCTTCTCGTCATCCTCCTTGTTCGTCATTGATTGTATTGGTGATCTTCGGAATTCTGTTGCATCCTTGGGAACGATTTTTGTCAAAATTTTATATACTTTGGTCGCCTTTGTGTTTGCCACTTTCTCGTTATGACCTCCTGCACCATTGTGCTATATCTCCGAAGTAGACAGTCCCTGCGTCTCTACCATTCTCTGCCCGCTTTCCCCAGAAGCTTTGACAGGACTTTTTTTGGCCTCTGTTCCTTCTTTTTGCCCTATTTGAATATTTCTGTTTCCCCATCCCGCCAATATCCTCTTACCGTTCACCAAAACTTGTGCATATGTTTGCCTTTGGTATTGCTCATATGCCCCTGGATCGAAGGATTCTACTTGAATGTTAATCTCTATCTCCCCACACGGCAATGGAATATTCAACTTATTCCGAATAAACCCTCCTTCGAACCCTTTAACCTTAATCTTAGCCGCTTCCAAGTTCTGGAATCAAAGTGTGTCTTCGTTGATTTCCAGCAAACCCCCACAATGCTCCCCAATGATATTGAAAGTTTCCTTCGACCATAGGTTCCAAGGTAGCCCATAAATTAGAATCCAACTGTTGCAACACTTGTGTACCCTGTCTTCCTTGTTAATATCCATTCTCCACTCCTCAAAATCCAAAGTGACCCCTTGCTCAAAGAAGCCTCTTTTCAACTTAATAAAGTAAGCTAATTCTTCAGAGTTCGAAGGCCACCATACTGCCTTGTTTGCTTGAAAAGGAAAAACCTTAACCTGTTTGCTGGTGGATTTCCCAAGGACAATTTGTATAAGCTCCCAAGTGATATTTACCCTACCTTTAGTAATCACAATTGCTTCATGCCACTTCATCTCCATTCTTTGCTTACCACTGTCCTTCGTGTCTGTCAGCTTCCTTAGAGTGATATCCCTCTCCGTTACTCTATTCTCTTGTGTATTAGCAATATTTCTCATCTGGTAGATATCCCGGTGCCTCGCCGATTGAGTAACCTTCCTCTGATAGCTTCCTGCCAATAGCTTCCCCACTGTAAATGATATCTTCTTTCATCCTCCCGAGTTATATCCACTAGGCACAATTGTACTTTGCTTTCTTCCGTTTGCACTGAATTTTGATACCTCAATGAAACTTCCCCTTTTGTTATCAAATTTCTGCACCGTGAGAACCGCTGTGCGTCCCCTGAAACGTTGGAAAACCGAATTTGGAGAGGGGTAATCGACAAATGCCTTGAATCGTTGGCTTATCCATCGCGCTTCGTCGTAGCTAAAATCCATCATATAACTCATCTTCCTGGTTCTTTCTTCCCACCATATCGAACTACCCCGGTTACCCAACCGCAACTTGAAGATTTTGTGTTCAATGTGAATAACTTCATCGCAAAACGAATTGCCATCTGAATGTTGTTTCTTCCAAGTCATCGTAGCGAGAACTAGCGCCGATAAGTTATAAGTTTTTGCTATTATCTCCGGCGCTCCGCGTTGAAAAAACTAAACAAAATGATAGCTCGATTAATTCACCATATACGTCTCCGAACTACCGATTAGACTTCCGGCCACCAACGATCAGCGCCAATAAAGAATAAAATGTTTAAACAACGGGCACTTAGGGTTACGAACCACTGTTAAGGAGATGAAAATCGGAAAGGCATTTTGGTTCGAATGGAAGCTGGGTGTAGAGAGAATTTTCAAAAAATTCTCTCTCTAGACTCATTGATGAGAGTGGGATTTGGGGGAACTCTGTTAGGAGAATTTTAGTCTCTATAGAAATTGAGAAGGACAGTGTCATTAAGTGGTAGTTTTCAGCAGTTTACAGGCCATGCAAACCGANTAGTGGCGTATAAATCGTTGAAAATTCTATTATTCCTCTCGAGCCATATTGACCAAAAAATGAAATGAACGATAATATACCATAATGTGCTACCTTTTTTCCCCGCTGCAATACCTGGCTCAATAATAAACATATCTCGTGCCCTCTGCGGAGATACCCAATAACATCTGAGTTCTTCCATCACCATAGTCCATAATCCTCGCGAGAAAGGGAAGTGAATTAACAAATGATCCTGTGTCTCCTCATGGCTCCGACATAGCGTACACCAATGCGGACTTAAAGCACAACTAGGCCATCTTCGTTGCAACAAGTCCGATGTAGGAAGTTTACCCAAAGCCACAGTCCACGAGAATATCTGAACCTTTTGTGGGATAGGTACTTTCCAAATATGATCATGACACAAGAAGAATGGGAAAATGTGAATCGGAAAGAATGACTCGTAAAAAGACTTGACCGAAAACGAACCCGTAGAATCCCCCAACCAAACCCTGTAATCCTCTGAAACCACCTCTACCCTGACACTATCTAAAAAACCCAGAAGAGTGACAAACTCCCCCATCTCGAGATCATTTAGATGTCTCCGAAAGCATACATCCCAACGGTAACTCTGACTCTCTCCTACATGGACTACCTCTATGAAGCTCCGAATTGGTTTATTAATATTAATACTCACTCTAAACAAAGATGGAAAACGCTCTTTCAAAGACTGACCCAAACCCCCCCAAACATCCTCCCAGAACCTAATGTGATTTCCCCCTCTCAAAACCGTTCCACTCAAAAGATGGATTGCCGGGAATGTTCGAGAAATATATTTCCAAGGGCTTCTGTATGTTGCATTCTTGGCCAACCCCAAATCCCACCCATTATCTTGAACTCCATAAATGCTTGTTATCACTCTTTTCCACAAAGTATCCTTTTCCTTTGAACCTCTCCACCACCATTTTCCAAGTAAGGCTCTATTTCTCAACCCGATATTCCCCAAACCCAACCCTCCCCTGTCCTTTGGTTTACAAACCTGTTCCCAACCAACAACATGACAGTGCTTATCCCCATCAATTCCATCCCAAAAGAAATCCCGCATAATTTTTTCCATCTTTTTGGCCACTTTAACTGGCACCTTAAACAGAGACATGTAGTATGAAGGCATTGCGCTTAATACGGACTTTATCAGAGTAAGACGACCCCCTTTTGACAAAAACGCCTTCTTCCAACTTGATAACTTTTTTGACATCTTTGATAGAACCGGTTCCAAAAATTCATCGGTCGTAGGTTTACCTCCCAGTGGTAACCCAAGATACTTAATTGGCCAATCATCTTTTTTGCATCCAATTTCTTGCGCCAAACCGACCACTTCTTGATTCCCGAAATTAATCCCCAAAATAACAGTTTTGTCAAAATTAATCTTCAATCCCGACTTGAGACCGAAGATTTTGATTATTTCCACTAAAGCCATGACGTGCCTCTTTTTTTGAACCAAGAACAAAGTGTCATCCGCAAATTGAATATGAGAAATTTCAGCTTTTCCTTTTCACACCACTAATCCTCTCACCTCATCCAACTCCTTCGCCTTGTCAACCAATCTCCCCAAAACATCAACAACTAGATTAAAAAGAAAGGGTGATAGAGGATCTCCTTGTCGAATACCTCTTTCACTTCTAAACTTTCCCCTCGGCCTTCCGTTGATAAAAATCGAAAATGAGACGTTGGACACGCACCCTCTAATCCACTTCCTCCATCTATCCCCAAACCCTTTTTTTTGTAACACAAAATCTAGAAATTTCCAGTCGACATTATCATACGCCTTTTCCAAATCTACCTTAAGCACCCAACCTTTCTTTTTCTTCTTTCGGTACTCCTCAACCACTTCATTGGCAACGAGGCAACAATCCATAATTTGTCTCCCTTTGATGAACGCACACTGGTTCTCGGCGATTGTACTGCTCAAAATTTTTTTCAATCTGTTGGTCAACACTTTGGCCATTATCTTGTACAAGCTCGTTGTCAAACTTATAGGCCGAAAATCATTGACTTTGATCGCATGTTGTTTCTTCGGAATTAGGCAAATATATGTTTCATTTGTAATGCCATTAACCACTCCTCCTTCAAAAAATTCAGCGAAGACTTTCATGAGATCCTCCTTGATCGTGTCCCAATTGTGTTGGTAGAATGCTAATGTAAATCCGTCCGGCCCTGGAGCTTTGTTCCCATCACTCTCAAACACTGCTTTTTTGACTTCAATTTCCGAGAAAGGAATCTCCAGCTCCTCCGCCTCACCCATATCCAAAGGGCACCATTCCAACCCATCAAAAACTCCCCCATCCCCCTCTGGCTTCGTATACAGATTCTTGAAATATTGAACAATGTTTTCTTCAATTCGTCCCTCATCCGTAATCAGTGACCCATCCTCCAGCTCCACCTTATCTATAATCGATCTGTTCCTTCTGTTGGTCAATAAGAAATGAAAGAATTTTGAATTTTGATCACCTTCCTTCAACCATTTCAGTTTGGCTTTCTGACTGTCCAATTGGAATATCTTAAATACCACTTTTTCCAGCTCACATCTTAAATCCCTTCTTTCTGCCTGTAAAATTTCGCACCCTCCTCCATTTGCTTCTAACTCGTCCAAGTGATTAATCCTAGAAGTCAACTCTGAAATTCTGACCCCCACATCGCCGAATACATCTTTATTCCAACTTAAAATGTCACCTTTCATTTTTTTAAGCTTAGTCATAAATTTAAACCCTTCCCAACCTTGATTCACTCCTTCATTCCACCAATTCTGCACAATGCCTTTAAAATTTTGATGTGTCAACCGAACATTCTCAAATCTGAACGAAGAAGGGCCCCATTTCGACTTCGTGGTATCCAACATCACCGGGAAATGATCCGAAGTAATCCTGGGTAACGTCGTTTGTCTGAATTGAGGAAAGATATCCCTCCATCCATTAGTGAAGAGGAATCTGTCTAGTCGACAACAAATCGGATCAGCCCTGAAATTTGACCACGTGTACTTGGCATTCAAAAGAAGAGGGTCATGAAGACCCAATTCTCTTATCAATCTGTCATAACAAACATACTCGTGGTGGATGTAATGCTATTAATCTTTTCCCCCGTATTCCTGACCACATTAAAATCGCCACCCAAACACCATCTTTCCTCACAAATCGAGCTCAAACCTGATAATTCATCCCAAAATTTCTCTCTCTCTCACGGATTAACCGGTCCATAAATCGCCGAGAACCACCACCTGTTATTGTCATTAGCTTCAATTTGAATTGAAACCGAGAACTCCCCTATCAAATTGTCATTAACCACCACCACCCTCGGGTCCCACATCACAAGTATACCTCCTGCACTGCCTTCCGAAGGCAAAAAGACCCAATCCACAAATCTAGCCTTCCACATACTAGACACAAACCACTTATCAACATGTTCTCTCTTAGTTTCCTGAATCACCACCACGTCCGGATTTGCTTTTCGTATTACCGTTCGAACCATTTCTCTTTTTTTCCTTTACCCCCTCCCCTAATATTCCAAGTGAGAATTTTCATAACAGAACCTTCCGACCCTTATATGATGAACCTCTCTCGTAATTAATACCACACTTCAACCTTTTCAGTTCTCTCTTCAACTGCCCCGTCGAAACCTTTCCATGATCCCCATCATGTACAACTTCCCAACCTACCTGATCTTTCTTATCTTCCCACCCATTCATGTCCAAATCAAACCCTTGAAAAATTTCTTTCCCGATTCCCGACAACTCATCCACCCTCCTCCTAGAAGACCACTAGACAATCCCAATACATTGAATGACGAAGGTAAAATTGAATGAAGCTTGAAAGAGTGGTTTAGAAATGAGAAGTGAAATTGGTTAGTACCTGTCCCACAGCAGATTTAGCAATTTCAGGTGGATTTGACCCGGTGTGTGCCTCGATCCTCTTCGGTGATGAGAACAATTCCTTCAGCGTCACTTCGTGTTCTTCACATTTCATTGCCTCCTCAGATCGCATCGATCCTCGACTATCAGTATCTGACACGTCACTTTCATTATCCATCAAGTCATCTTCTGAATCATCAAAATCCATTGTAGCTATGTTTTCTGAACCATGACACCCATATATATTGTTGACACTTGTACCGAATGCTGATTCCTCATTTTCATCATCACCGTAGCCCACTTCTGTCCTATCACTCTCTTTTTGATTTTTCCTGTAATAGACTTTACCATACGTAGGCAGTAATTGATTCTTGGTTTCCTTATCCTCCCCATTTTGCTTCTCGTCATCCTCCTTGTTCGTCATTGATTGTATTGGTGATCTTCGGAATTCTGTTGCATCCTTGGGAACGATTTTTGTCAAAATTTTATATACTTTGGTCGCCTTTGTGTTTGCCACTTTCTCGTTATGACCTCCTGCACCATTGTGCTATATCTCCGAAGTAGACAGTCCCTGCGTCTCTACCATTCTCTGCCCGCTTTCCCCAGAAGCTTTGACAGGACTTTTTTTGGCCTCTGTTCCTTCTTTTTGCCCTATTTGAATATTTCTGTTTCCCCATCCCGCCAATATCCTCTTACCGTTCACCAAAACTTGTGCATATGTTTGCCTTTGGTATTGCTCATATGCCCCTGGATCGAAGGATTCTACTTGAATGTTAATCTCTATCTCCCCACACGGCAATGGAATATTCAACTTATTCCGAATAAACCCTCCTTCGAACCCTTTAACCTTAATCTTAGCCGCTTCCAAGTTCTGGAATCAAAGTGTGTCTTCGTTGATTTCCAGCAAACCCCCACAATGCTCCCCAATGATATTGAAAGTTTCCTTCGACCATAGGTTCCAAGGTAGCCCATAAATTAGAATCCAACTGTTGCAACACTTGTGTACCCTGTCTTCCTTGTTAATATCCATTCTCCACTCCTCAAAATCCAAAGTGACCCCTTGCTCAAAGAAGCCTCTTTTCAACTTAATAAAGTAAGCTAATTCTTCAGAGTTCGAAGGCCACCATACTGCCTTGTTTGCTTGAAAAGGAAAAACCTTAACCTGTTTGCTGGTGGATTTCCCAAGGACAATTTGTATAAGCTCCCAAGTGATATTTACCCTACCTTTAGTAATCACAATTGCTTCATGCCACTTCATCTCCATTCTTTGCTTACCACTGTCCTTCGTGTCTGTCAGCTTCCTTAGAGTGATATCCCTCTCCGTTACTCTATTCTCTTGTGTATTAGCAATATTTCTCATCTGGTAGATATCCCGGTGCCTCGCCGATTGAGTAACCTTCCTCTGATAGCTTCCTGCCAATAGCTTCCCCACTGTAAATGATATCTTCTTTCATCCTCCCGAGTTATATCCACTAGGCACAATTGTACTTTGCTTTCTTCCGTTTGCACTGAATTTTGATACCTCAATGAAACTTCCCCTTTTGTTATCAAATTTCTGCACCGTGAGAACCGCTGTGCGTCCCCTGAAACGTTGGAAAACCGAATTTGGAGAGGGGTAATCGACAAATGCCTTGAATCGTTGGCTTATCCATCGCGCTTCGTCGTAGCTAAAATCCATCATATAACTCATCTTCCTGGTTCTTTCTTCCCACCATATCGAACTACCCCGGTTACCCAACCGCAACTTGAAGATTTTGTGTTCAATGTGAATAACTTCATCGCAAAACGAATTGCCATCTGAATGTTGTTTCTTCCAAGTCATCGTAGCGAGAACTAGCGCCGATAAGTTATAAGTTTTTGCTATTATCTCCGGCGCTCCGCGTTGAAAAAACTAAACAAAATGATAGCTCGATTAATTCACCATATACGTCTCCGAACTACCGATTAGACTTCCGGCCACCAACGATCAGCGCCAATAAAGAATAAAATGTTTAAACAACGGGCACTTAGGGTTACGAACCACTGTTAAGGAGATGAAAATCGGAAAGGCATTTTGGTTCGAATGGAAGCTGGGTGTAGAGAGAATTTTCAAAAAATTCTCTCTCTAGACTCATTGATGAGAGTGGGATTTGGGGGAACTCTGTTAGGAGAATTTTAGTCTCTATAGAAATTGAGAAGGACAGTGTCATTAAGTGGTAGTTTTCAGCAGTTTACAGGCCATGCAAACCGAGAGAAAAACAGGCTTTTTGGGATGAACTGGCAGGGCTGAGGGTGATTTGTAGCCAACGCCGGTGTGTAGGGTGGGATTTCAATGCAATACACGAGAAATGTTACCTTTGTATCAAGCAGCACTTCCCCAGAGTTATCGGAAGTCAGGCATGCACCGTGAGTTTTCAACCAATCAACACACTCCTCCACTCCTTCCACTTCCTTGTGATCACTTGCTTCAGTTGTAGGTAATGCATTGATGAAGCTTAGAATTTGAGCAATATATGAAATAGGGACAGTAGGACGGTATGATCGACACATGCATTTTACAGCAGCATACCGCATCTTTTCAACATAAAGATCTGCAGGAAGAAATTGTTTATCATATGGAAGAAATTGTTCATCATATAAAAGATAAAGCTATTATCCAAATACTATATAAAAAGTCCATCCAAATAACCCACCCATAAAAAACGTGCTAATGTTAGGTGCTGTCTTAAACAGCCTGAAAAACGTTACGTAATTTCCAGATGTTACGGCCGCATGGACTAAAAGTGCATGCTTTACTGCTTCATGTTTTCTAGCATCAGCTGATAACCTGGGAAACAAATTCAATGACAAAAACGGCGTGACAAATCATGGAAGGCGCTGACTCCAAGAGTATGCAGGCATGTAACCACAACCAGCTAGAGCCTGAAAATTTATTTCACTAGCATACCAAGCTAAAAACTAACACATACAAAGTAGTGCTGATTTCACCAGGATCATGGTCACATAAAGGTTAAATGTTCAAAAAATACAACAGATTTTTTTCAATGATTTGGTTAACTCAAACGGAAGAGCAACTTTTGCACATTAATACACAAATTGCTCAATTTTTATCCTCATCCGCATTGAGAATTCTCAATTTTCATTTTCTTTTTGGTGATTATGGCATTAAGAGCAGATGCAACCGCAATGGTGCAGTTACTTGTTTTCATTTTCTTGTGGTCCCATTTTAAAAGTTCAGTGGTTCTGATACCAAAATATGAGGGTAATTTTTGCAGAAATTGAAACAATTGGAGCTTGCTTACGATTTTGATAAGTTTTTATTACATTTCATCCTTGATCCCTACTTGACATTCCCAAATACAAGAATCAGTAGGTCCAATCCCAAGGCAATAGAGCTTCATAGATGAATTCGGAAGTTAGCAAATTGAAGAGAATATGGAGAGTAGTGAAAGAGAGAGCAGACTACAATCGACTACATGTAAAACACAATGCACAGGCAAGGTTCCTGATGGACCGAGGCATCAATTTTTCATTGTAAATTGTAATCAATCATGAGATGAGTTTTGTTTTAAGTTATGTATTTTGGAAATCGCTAGGAAGTGAACCGATGCAAAAATAACCAGACCTAGAGAGGTTACAAACCTTGACATATGACAGGATCTCCCTGTTGTTATTTGAGTGCGATATTACACATAGTAAATTATATGCAGCAAATTCCATATTGCATCCCCTGATTCCTTCTGCATAAAGCACTTTCAGTTGTGATTGGCACTGCAAAAACAAAATGACAAAAGAGTTGAAAACATCAGGCGATCGCACCCCTGCTGTACTTGTTTTCAAGTTAAATTATGGTCAACAAAACCAAGTATCACACACACAAGAAACTTGAGAATTCCTCAAAAAAGAGAAGATAAATTTGAGAAAAATAGTTATCCACGCCAAATTAAACCACATTTCAAAAATTAAATTTCCCAAAGCCCCTCCCTGTCAATTTAAAAGGAAAATAATACATTTTGATTTCCATTGAAATCCTTTGATAATTATTATTTTATTTCGCTTGATAAGATGCCTAAATTGTCAGTCATAATGTCATATTTACCTGTAGTTTTTGCTGTGTAGATCATAAAAGAAATCTATAAATAATAAGTGATCACATGATAACAACCGGGATAAAGTACGAAAACTAATGAATAATATACTCAAGTCTATTACCTGAATCTTTAGGAAGAATGAAACCCCAACCTCACTAGTTCTAGAGTTTCACTATAGTCAGTAAAACAAGACCAAAATTGCAGGGATAACATAATCACAATATTGGTTCTCTATTTTTTTTCGAATGGTTCTCTATTTAAGTTAAAAAATATGCCCTCAGCCTGTGTCCGAGAACTCACTAAGCTACCTAGTGTCAGATTTCTTCTTGGTAATAAAATTTTAAACCTTTCGCATAAAAGAATGCAATAATTGCTTTTATTTTCAGTTGTCCTCCCACAACTCACAGAAAATTTATGCAAGTTCCTAAAAAATTCTCAGTATCCAAACAGGACCTATAAATAATGCATTAACAACCAAGAATATTGCTCCCTCAAGTATAATCCACTTCACCATTATCATAATAGTATCCGTTTTAAGCATCTCATTTAGTAAAAACATTCGAATATTATCATCATTCAAACATCAGAATGACCAACTAAATATTTCAAATCAATGTCAATATGTGGAAGCATTTGCATTCCATTTAGTATCTCAGCAAAAAAAAAACATGCAGTAAGATGGGTCAAAAGTTAGAAAATGTACCAATCATATATACCTAAAACCAAAGTAAAAAAATATAATAAGTCGGTTAGAATTGAAAGAACAAACCTGATTATACTCTGGCAAGTCCCCAACTTCCATCGACAATCTAGCATGCATTTCATAGACCTAGAATCAAAAGAGCAATCATTGTATTAGATGACAGTAATTGCCAAAATTTCTACAGTAATATCTGAATGATACATGAGATAACCAACATTTAAAAAAGAACGAGTCGAATTTTGTATCTAATTATGATGATGGATAAGCAAGACATAGATGACACGAAGAGATCTTCGACAGTGAAAACATAGAAATGTTAATAGTATTATTGTATTAATACCTTAACTGTAAGCTCATTACGTATATGTTGTACAGTAAGATCTTGCCGTATAGATTTTAACTGATCGCATTTGTACAGGTAATTTTTCTGAGAATTTTGAACCATAAGTAAAGCTTTTTCCAGCACTTCATCAGGTCTCACCTGCAAAGTAGTGTATGTCTTATAAAAATTTCTAGTGACATGTAGATTGCCATGAAATTATAACATGAAGAAGCATGGGAATATACTGTAGCTGGATCAGGAGCAGAAGTAAGACGCAGATAGCGTTTCTCAATTTCCTGACAGGTTCCTTTGACCGTAAGAGCATCCCAATCAATGTCTTCAACAGCCCTGCTCCCACTTTCCTCGACATTTCTACCAAGTATTAAAGCACTAGCTCGCCTTGCATACAATTTTCCATATTCCACATTGTTTGCTTTAAATTTACTATTTTCTGTGCGATTCCCATGTTTCTTTTCAAAACGCTTTGAACGGTTTTCTCGTCTCTTCTCTTCGGATGAATCCGCAAGTGCAACAGCACCAGCAGAGTACTTCGTTAAACTCTGTCCCACGTCACTTTCGCAGGAATCATCCACATCATAACCAGCATTCAGGTCATCAGCAAGACGCTGCCTCTTTGCTGGTCTTGTGAGATTCTTGCAAAAAACTTTTGGATCTACAGAAGAGAATTGATTGCCAAGACTATCCTCCTTATTCTCTATTTTCCTATATGTAAACTGCAAACAGATGGATGAGTGATCAGTTTGATCAACAAAACATTCAGTGTCTCATGAAAAAGTATCCAAATTTTTCTTCATGATTCATGAGACCCTGGAACAATCAAGCTAGATGGAAATATGGAATGAAGCTTTTGTCAAATATAAAGATTATCCACACAAAGAATATTACTAATGACACTGCCTTCCTCACCATGACAATATTAATAAGTTTTTATACCAATATTAAGAAGTGAATCACAGAATCATGCACACGTGTTAATTTAGTATGTATCAAACACAATGCCACGTGTAAATTTATAGACTGTTGTACAGAATAACAAAAGGCAGATGAATCCTCGTAGAAACCATTGAACTGATAACAAGATTTGAAGTCATTCATTTCCTTAGTAATAAAATGATGAGGATAAATTGATATATATAACTACCAATGAAGCAGAATAAACAGTGGCAAAACCAAGAAATGTCAGTGTGATCATTATCAAATATACAAATAAAAACCACTGTAGGAACCAAAAGAGCCTCCAATCACAATCCGCTTGAATTGATAATAAAGTTCGAAGGAGACCAAGAACTAAAATTTTTCAGGGAAAAAAGGCAATACCTGTTGGTTCCAACCACCGTATTTTGGAGTTTCGTCAGACCGATTGGCAGAGGTTTCAGCCAAATTCACATCCAGAATAGGCGCCCACCTACTTTTGGCTCGTCGAATAGAACTTTTTTGCTCCCTGGCATTACTGAGGTTAGGATTGAAAACTGTGCAGCCCTGCAGAATAGATATAACATATGATTGGCCCCTGATCTGAATGAATGGATCTGTGCATGGCTTATCAAAACAGAAGAAGTATACTCCTTGTTAACTGTATCAGCATTGGGAGGGGGAAGAATAAGCTCGGTATCCCAATCTTTTGTATATAGTGTACCATCAGCAGTTGCCTTTGTTATAAGCTGTGAGATAATTGATTAAGAAAACGTTAGTATCCAGTATCACAATGAATCTCACAGACCAGGTTTACCAAATTTCGCAAAATCATGCGGGGCTAGAATAGACATTGTTTATTTTCGATGAACCTAGTTGCATACAAAGACATTGAAAGATTTTACATTCTGTAAACTAAAGTGAAACTAAGGCCTTTGTAGTACTCAAATCCTCGTAGCTGTTTCCAAACCAGTGATGGAATGGGATTGATTGATAGAAACATTGCTTTAGGTCCGTCGCATTCAGAAGGAACATCAACTAGAAATCTGAATTTCCTGATTCCGTTCCAGTAAAAACATCAAGTAATCTTGGACACAAAAAAAGTGAGAGATTTTCTTCAGATGAAAGCATAAACTTAACTTTTCCATTTGTAAGCTAGCACTTGTAAAAAATATGAAAATTAATTGTCAAAATAATTTCCACTCTACGCTTTCCAAAAGTGCCATCAATCAGGGGGCAACATTAAAAGGGAGAAACATATGAAAAATTCTAATTTTTATGTCGACACACTGGGAGAAGCCGCAATACAAAAATTAAACATGAAGAAAAGGGAGGTTGAGAAATTATATTCAACCTTGAAATTTCAAGAAAATTTCAAGAAAAACAAAGGCATTTCGAATTTTCGGTGATCAAGGAATGAGGCAGGCTTTGACAAGGAACAGTAATTGGACACTGGCATCTTTACTGATTCATAAACTTGGAAAAATATAGGAAGTTGATTTTGCAATTGTCAACGCACAAGAGGTTGAGATACTATATTCAACCTTGAAATTTGTTTAGCACAAAGAACGGGAATTCAAAAACTGCTACCAGTGCTGGAGATCTGAGATACTAGATTGCCTATATAAGTCATGGTAAATTATTGTCTGCTCTTTTCTTACAATTGCACATGCAAGATTTAATCCAAAGGCTATACCTCCTTCATAAGAACTTGGCAAGCCGCAATCTGCCTCTCATCTTTGCAGCAGGCCAATGCCCTTTCAACATATCCACGTAACGACACAGGAAACATGCCAGGCTGCAACAGCAAAGACAATGACTAAAGTTAGTATTTACAAACACAGACTGTGATGGCAGAGGTTGTCATTCATATTTTCATAGCAGCACTTTGGCACTTCCAAATAAAATCACATGTAAATATATATAAATACATTGACAAATACACTTAAAACTTAATATGATAAACCAAGGCAAGATAGAAGATTGTGTTCGTTAATTCCATCCATTCCTAGTTGGTGCAATAAAGCAAGGCTGGCTTTAGAATTTTTATGGAGGTTCTAAGCAAATGCTCTTGGAGTCTATGGAAATCTGCATGATGTGCACGAAAGAACCAGACACAAGCTAGTCAGATCAAACATACTTCATAATGTGAACCTTTTCATTAAGTTGAAGCAGGAGAAAGTTCTGGATCTGGAAGCAATAAATTCAACCAACATTACAAATAGGTACCGTATGGAAAGATAATTTACGAAATGAAGATACCATGGCATTTATTCAACAATCATTATTTCTGACATATTTCAAACGAGCTGAAAAAATGGGGCAGAATAACATAACAAGACGACCAAACCTTGAGCATGGAATCAGCTGCATCATGAGTCAAAACTTTTTCATTTGGCATTTGCACTGAAACACCAATATAGGCTGGTTTTGCAGCTGTGCCAATTGTAGAGTCATCTTTGTCAGATTTTGGTAAACTCGAAGGCAAATTTGAAGAAATTCTTGGATTATTTGGAATTTGGATTTTGTTTACACTTCGTGCTTCTAATGGTTCAAGAGGTTGTGAGACAAGTTGAGAGGATGTATGGTGACTCTGAGAAAATTGGTAAAATAGATACTGTGCTGTAGCATCTTGAGAAAATGCAGGGTTTTGTTTATTTTGATAGCTTTCATACGTGGACACTATACCCGATGTATTTGGAACTTGCAGTTGCAATGAATTACGTGGGTAATTTTGGATAACCAAATCCAAATGTTTCCTGTAACTCTCTACGCTACTACCACTTGCTGTGACAGGCTAACAACAGAAAAAAAAACATTAATGAGATAGACCATTCATGCTCAAGAACAGCTACCTGTCAGAGAGTCAAGTTTTAAGAGATATAAAAAGACAAACAAATCCATAATCATTCCATGAACTCAGATCCTGAAAACCAAAGAACAAAAAAGTAGCGAGATCTAACTATTTTACTAAATCCACAACTATTTCCAATTCTAACTTGTTGACATAGAATGAGATCTTAGCTGGAGAGATTGAAAATAAGAAATATTAAAAAAAATTACTCGAATTAATAACAAGAAATTGTTACTTTTCCTTTCTAAGTTGCAATGCAAAAAACAGTTCATAGAAGAGCTCATTACCTTTTATCTTATTATTAAATCATCCAATGCAGAAAAAACCACCCTGTACCCTTGAATTGATGTGATAGTGTTAACAGAAACATAAATTAAATGAGTTTTAAAAACTCCATGCTTTCCACCATTTAATAGACAGAAAACTCTTCCAGGACAAACTCATGCATCTTAATAAGCTATTCATCAGTCAATTTGTTATTGTTTTTCACATGTTACTTGGTCCCTGAGAAAGCCATAGTTATACTTATCCCTTGCTTAATATTTGAACAAGTATGGAAACTTAGTGTGAAGGTTATACAAAGAAATCTTAGGCAAAGCTTGAAGCTCAAAAGAAGAGGTTGAGAATTATTATAAATCAAATGATTCCTCAAGTACTGGTACTTGAAAAGATTATTGTCTTTTATGGAAAATTATTTGTGCACAAGCTATACAGGGCAGACTACAGTAGACAGAGAGTAAATTAACATATAAATATAATGCTAACAATACTACATTAACAGCCTAATATACATGCATCGCAGGATTGTTCAAGTGCTCCTCTATCCACTATTAGACAAATCCACTTTCCAGATATCCCCAGAAGTATAATTCAGGGTTCTATCAAACTAACTTTCTCACTATGATAGAATTAAGAGCTATTTATATCAAGAAATAATGAAAAGGGGATCAATATGAAATATTAAGCTTAAAAGATGCGATGAAAACAATACGGTAAATATTAATTCTACAATTATAAAACTCCATGTCACAGCCAAGAGAGACATATATTCATAGTAATATTTGTCTCTCATAACAAATTCTTCCAAATGTCCAGGTACTTATCTTTAGAAAAATCTGCACATAGAGTTTTGTAACATTGTGATCATGCCCGACTCCATCTCTATACTACTTGTTCCAAGACATAAACTTAAACTTGTCCAAATTTAGCGATCCAAAAGTACCTGTTGCCACATCAGCAACATAGTTTTATTCCGTCTCTAAGAAAGGGAAGGAACAATGCAAATAATTATTCTGTTACCCAAAATTGTTTAAACATCATATATGTAATAAGAATAAAAAAAGGATTTTGAAAGAAAATAAAAGCATGAATGAAACCCAGGCAAAGGCTTGAGAGAGTGTCAGTGCGTAATAAGACACAAACTTCTAATTTTCAGCATAAAATAATGGTAATGACTACCAAACCTGCACAGGAGTCAATTCAGATGAACCAGATTCAGGCCTCCAAGAAGGGGTATATGCTATAGGCATCTGGTTGTTTGAAGGTGTGTATCCACTGTTTGCATTAGGAATGGAAGAACTCAGAATAGACGCACTAGAGATAGATAGCTTCTCAGTTCCAGGAGCGCAGCAGACTTCCATGTGAGATTGCCTGTAATAGTCCTCCCATTGCTTACAGTGCTGCTGATAATGATTTGTTGCTACACTAGTGGTAGAACTGTAGGATGAATTTGAGTCTGGCGTGTAATTTGGATACGGATGAGAATTGTAAGCTGCATAGGGCTGACCTTGCCACGGGTTTGTCTGACTAGCATAGGTGCCACTTGTGTAACTTCCAGATGTCTGATAATCACCAGGATTATAGTAAGTGCTAGAGTAACTTGCAGGCCCAGCATAAGACCCAGTATTTTGAAATGAGGAAAGAGGCTCATATTGAGCACCTGTGTCTTGGTATGCCCCTACATGTTGTGCGTAAGCTTGATTTGATTGTTGTTGATACTGGCTGTGTTGCTGTTGATATTGACTGGATTGCTGTTGATATTGATTTGATTGTTGTTGGCACTGGTTTGGTTGCTGTTGGTAGCCATTATAATACGCTGCATATCCTGTGCTGGTATACCCAAAGGAATCAGTGTTCGGATACACAGCACACCCACGACCCACTATAACCTTGTGTCATAGTTGTGGCTCCTGAATCTGACGTGGAGGCACCAGATGCTGTATTCATCCCATCTTGAACATTTCTCAAGGTTATCTCCACTTGCTGACTGTGAATGTAGTTGGAATCAGTCACAATTCCATTCTCCTTCAAGCTATGATTCTCTCCTGGCGTGCTCCATGACACCGCAGCACATTTTGGAGAGTAATATGGTGTATGAGCTTGATGTGGATCTGATGTTTCTGATACATGAAGGGGGAAATAAATAAATTTTAAGGAACCACAAATTCAGGAACTCATCCCAACCATAGGAACATATCAACTTATTGTGTAAAGGTCAAGCAGGTTTGGAAGGAATAGCAAAAGATTTAAGACCTACTTGAGAGAATAATTTTCACGTTACTTATATGCTTGAATGATAGTAAGCCATACCAGCCCTCTCACATAATATGAGATCATGAACCATCAAGGCATATAAGTTCAAGTAATGTTATACAGTTTTTTTGGACCACTCAGCAATAAGTCAACAAGCGATAAAAAAAATCCAGCTAAAACAACATCAGGTAACATAGCAAAGTTCTCCATAAAATAGAAAACACCAAAACCAGCATGAGGTATGACCTAATTACAATTCAATCTTCTTGGGTTAACTAAAACAATCCTGAATATTTTTTAACTTCAGAATAGCACTTTAACCTTACATATGCAGTCGCTTATCATTGTGCGGTTAACAAGATCCACAAAGTCGTTCCAGCTATTCAAATCTCATGGGGAAGATTGCAAACAGGGCCAAACCGAAGAGAACGTAAATGGAAAGTTACCGAAGGTTTTGAGATTTGTTTCTCCATTTCCAAATTAAACAGGTTCGTAAATGATTGAATGATCATTATGAAACTTCGACATCAGAACCTTTGGCTATTATCCCCTCTTATCCTTCCCACATATGAAACGTAAGTAATTTCCCTAAACTCTCAAGGTACTGCAGAAAGAGACACATAAGCCATCATGACACCGGGTACAAATGGCAATAATTGAACATAGGACTTAGAGGGATAAAAAATGTATGCAAAATGTTCACTAAAATGCATGAAGATGGGCCAGTGCCTGGAACTAAGAAACCCTATACATAAGCAACAGTGAGGCACCTCGTGATCGAGCAAAATGCTTACAAGCCTCCACAATATATTTTAGCATATTCATGTCTTACATAACTTCCAAAACCTACGTAATTAAGCAGAAGTGGTAAAACAAGCTATTGCTAAAAAACGTAAGTATCTTGAAACGTGAAAAATCATTGGCACCAAAACCACCTTCTTCTTTAACAAAAGTTCATGAACGAAAACGACTTCCTATTTTCAATTAGCAACAGACCAGAGAGTGATTTATTACCTCGATAGAACTGCGGTCCAGTGTGGTAACAGTTTCCGTGCTTCCCCCTTGATTCATCATCTTCTAGTTAAACTTTCAATCAAGCGCCTTCACAAGATAAGCCTGTCAATCTTTTTCAGAAAAAAAAAACAAAAACAATTCCGAAATCCTCCAATCCAATGTTAAAGAAAAATTATGCATTCCAAACCCTAACTAATCCTGCAAAACAAAACACCCGCTTGAAAACCGAATTGCAGACGCAATCGATCTCGGATTAAAAACCTACTTTCTCTCCGATCAGATACCTCAAAAACAAGCACGAATAGAAGAGTAGTAACAGAAAATCAGCCTCGAGTTTACTCGTGATTGAAGGGTTGAATGATTTTTATAGATGTACGTAGACTGGTGAACCCAAAGGCAAAATCGAGACTTATCATTTAAAGAATCTATATAGGCACCTATGTGACCATATGATATCACTCGGCGGTGTTCAATAGGTATTTTTTTGTTACTTTGAAGAAATTTTTTATAATTTCTAAAATAAAATTTAATCATTCAATTTTATATTTTATATTGACCTTTTTATATCTTTAACTCTTTCAAAAATATCAGCTAGTTATAATTATAAAACTAAAGCATATGACATGCTAAATAAATTAATTATAATTAAACCAGAATATTATTCCCAATTCATGCCTTGAAAGTAACCAAACTCTCATGATATAATATCACAACAATTTCGTATGATATATATATATATAACTTGATCCGACTTATGAAAAAATATTATTATTTAAATATTTTTCAATTTACAATTGATGTACAACCGTACTCTGAAGCAAATGGAAACGGTTGGGGCATATTTGTGCTAAGTTTTCTTAATTTGAAATACATTTATATGATTAATTAAAATTAAATTAAAACCTATAATGATGTGTTGATGAAACTTTTTAAAATGTGATAAATATACATATAACTTCTCCTACTTTCATTCTCCCTGTTTTTCTCTCATTCAACCCATTATTCTCTTTCTAATTTTTTAATCAATTATTGAAACAATAATTTTATTTAATACTATATAGTTATGGATCTTTGTGTGTTAGCGATTATATATATATAATTTTGATATGTTATTCACTCACCTCCGTGTCCACCAAATATATGGCACTCATCTATTGAATATGATAAAACATATCAAAATTGTGCATCTAATATATGAGTGTCACATCATTGATGGACACTGAGATGAGCGTGGACAAATATGATATTTTAATTGTATTTTCACTAAATATCAAATGCCTAAAACTATTTCAAGCTATGTTGTATGATGAGAACACTACCATGATTTCTTGAACATGCTTTCATCCGCAATTCTCACCTTCCAAAATTTGAATATTTAATGTGGTCTAACTTTAAAGATTTATCGAAATATTAAAAATATAATATTATAATCTATAAACGAAGAGCCTCTTTGAATAATTTAATTCCGACATGTTTTAAGTATGTAAATAAGACTAATAAAAAAATCATGATGGCAAATTATTTATATGTATTCAATTATCTAACAAATAAGATGATTTCAAAACTCCTTTTTATTATCAATTTAATAGTATCCCTGATTTATTTAAATTTCATATTCTTGTTATCTCACATTCATTCTT
>NC_133320.1:22887599-22903848 GCF_012295235.1 Primulina huaijiensis
CCAAAATGCTTCCAACTCATATGCATTCGTAAATGGCATTGAGATTGTTTCACATCCTGATATCTATATTACAGATGGGACAGAAACTGTTGTCGGGCAATCCACTGGGTTCAATATTGACAACAGCACAGCACTTGAGAATGTTTATCGGCTGAATGTGGGCGGAAACGACATTTCTCCTTCTCATGATACTGGTCTCCAGAGGTCATGGCATGATGATTCAAATTACATATTCAGTGCGGCTCGTGGAGTTACAGAGGTTCCTGATCCAAATGTAACGGTAAGTTATCCTTCAGGATCACCTAGCTATATTGCCCCGCTTGATGTATACACCACTTTGAGGTCGATGGGTCCGAATGCATCGGTTAATCAGAATTACAATCTGACATGGACATTCAACATTGACTCTGGCTTCTCGTATCTCGTTAGACTCCACTTCTGCGAGGTATCAGACCTTGTTAACAAAGTAAATCAGAGAGTTTTCAGTATCTTCATGAATAATCGGACTGCAGAAAAGGAGGCAGATGTGATTGGTTGGGCAGGAAGCAATGGTGTCCCTGTTCACAGGGACTATGTGGTATTTGTTCCCACTGGTCCGCCTCAACAGTATCTCTGGCTTGATCTACACCCTTACACTCTCTCAAAGTCCCAACGATATGATGCTATCTTGAATGGACTAGAAATTTTCAAAATAAATGGTTCCAATGGGAATCTTGCTGGTCCTAATCCAGCTCCCCTTCCGCAGCCTCTAGTTGACACCGGCCAATCATCGGGATCTAATCAATCAAAAAATCACAAAGCCATTATTGGAGGAGCAGTTGGAGGTGGACTCGCTACACTCCTTGTTGTTGGTTTGATCGTATGCGTTATTTCCTACAGTCAGATGCGCAAAAAGGATCCCAGCACTGGTGATGGCTGGCTTCCTTTGTCTTTGTATGGAAATTCACCTTCTTCTGGTTCTGCCAAGACAACTACCACAGGAAGCTATTCCTCCTCACGGCCTTCAAACCTTTGTCGCCATTTTTCATTTGCCGAGATCAAAGCTGCCACTAATGACTTTGATGAGGCTATTCTGCTTGGTGTAGGAGGCTTTGGCAAAGTTTATCGTGGTGAGATTGACAGCGGAGCAAAAGTTGCAATTAAGCGAGGGAACCCACTTTCTGAACAGGGAATGCATGAATTCCAAACTGAGATTGAAATGCTCTCAAAACTTCGGCATCGCCACCTGGTATCTCTGATAGGGTATTGCGAAGAGAATTGTGAAATGGTTCTTGTATATGATTACATGGCTTATGGAACTCTGCGGGAGCATCTTTACAAAACTCAGAATCCCCCGTTGCCGTGGAAGCAGAGGCTCGAGATTTGTATTGGTGCTGCACGTGGTTTGCATTATCTGCACACTGGTGCGAAGCACACCATTATCCACCGCGATGTCAAGACGACAAACATCCTCTTGGACGAGAAGTGGGTTGCAAAGGTTTCAGATTTTGGCCTGTCAAAAACGGGTCCATCACTGGATCATACCCACGTCAGCACAGTGGTGAAGGGTAGTTTTGGTTATCTGGATCCAGAATATTTCAGACGGCAACAACTGACTGACAAATCTGATGTGTACTCATATGGAGTTGTACTTTTTGAAATCTTATGCGCTAGACCGGCGTTGAACCCAACACTTCCAAAAGAACAAGTTAGCTTGGCTGAGTGGGCGCTGCATTGCCATAAGAAGGAAATGCTTGATGAAATCATTGATCCTTATCTCAAGGGGAAAATCGCACCAGAATGCTTTAAGAAAGTAGCTGAGACAGCAGTGAAGTGTGTGTCTGATGTTGGAAGTGATAGGCCTCCGATGGGTGATGTCCTGTGGAACCTTGAGTTTGCTCTGCAACTTCAGGAGAGTGCAGAGGAAAGTGGCGGTGGTTTTGGCCTCGAAGACGTCAAATCTTTTGAAGTTACGAAAGATTCAGATTTGTCTCCTATGGGTTTTGATTATTCAAATAACTGCAGCGGTGGACAAGGATCGTCAACAAGCATTGAGGGCCGTAGCCTTGCCAGCCAGGAGTCGGATGGGTTGACTCCAAGTGCCGTCTTTTCCCAGATAATGAATCCAGAAGGGCGGTAACATGGATTCATATAGGCTCACACATTATATATATGAATCCTTTCTGTATCTAGCTGGTAATGGTTAATGGGTGCATTGCTATAGTATCCTATGATTCTATGAACCACAGAAAATAGTACTTTTATGTATCTTATATTTTTGCTCAAACCGTCAACCTTCTATCATATAAGTTCTAACTATTCCTGGCTAGTGTCAAAGATGCCTGAAAATCAGTTATTTGATTTATTTTTATCTGTTTTGCCTGGTGTCTCTGCCTACTCTCTGTTTCTTCTGATATAAACCAAAAAAAAAAAATTTGATCTTGATAATATGGTCCTGCTACGGTTTGAACCGGACACTTCTTAGTGTTGTGAAATGAAATGAAATACCATGGCCTTGGTCGCTCACAAATGCTGTGGCAATTGACAAAATGTCACAAACTCGATTTACCTTAGATTTCATCATTGCATGAAAAAATAAGTATTTCTTTTGTTTAGAATTTGCGTCAACCCTTGTAAACATATTCATCTTTAGAAGATAAAATTATTTTTTTTACTAGGGTGATGAAAAATGTCAATAGACATGGCATAGGGCGTATGTTAAATTTTACAGAAGCATGCATTAATTTTTTCGGTCTCACAAATTATTTTAAGCTTGATCAATAATATAGCCTTAACTACGTTATTATCATCAAATTTTTTTAGAAGTCTTAAGTATATTATCATGTGAAGTTGCTTGTGGTTTTTATTCTAGCAGTTTCCCAAGATTTCCGTACCTTCTATTTTCTATTATATGTTTTGCATTTTCTCGTTTCTCAATGGATCAATTTTACTATTAGTAATGACACATTAATTGCTGACAAGCTTTGTAAATCGTCCATCATCGTACGTTTTAACAAATTTTTATCGTGAGATGGGATTAATCGAGATCAAAGACCATTCCTATATATCGCATGAATATTCCTTTTAATGTGGGTTATGTCCTATAATATAATAATAACCATCATAATAATCTTTTCAAACTTAAAAAAATAGGATAGAAAAGAAAAGAAAAGTGGAATTTTAAAAAGAGAATAATCTACTTGATTTATAATCTACGCTCTCAAATGTCGTTACTTCCCAACAGCATACCAATAGAACACATACAATCTATTTTTCGGCAACCGCCAGAGTCGAAGTCGAAAAGTGAAGGCATTATTCAAGACTTTCTTGTCCAAGTCAAGAACTTCCTAAGTCCGCCATTAAGTTATTAACCAATTCCTACCATCATCTTCAATATTTTACTAAAGAACCCCGACCAGGTAAGTAAACCCCTCTAGCAACATTTTATAGGGCATAGAACTCCAAAAAAGAATTTACTTAATTTCCCAGTCGTTAAGCTTGAACATCTAAATCACTAAAAAGGATGGCAATCTTCTTCAAACCCCTTCGAGACCAACTTTTTTTACATTTATAAGAGCACAACATAAGAATATCAAGTAAGAAGTTTCATCACCGACGATACCGGTAGCGTTTGAAATTGAAGTAGACATGTAAGATTCCCCGCTCAAATGTACATTTGAAGCCCTTCTTGTGTGAGTACTCCCATTCTTTATTCACAATACGGAATGCCTGTACAAAATGAGAAGTCGAGAGGATTTTTCAGCCAGCCATTTTATCAAACCAGCCTAAAAACTATCCACATCAGAAAAAGAGGTAGGGGGCGAGAGATAGAGAAATGACGTACAATATCTTCATAAGGGGGCCCAGCATGAAACCTAATGATACAAGTCTCGTTACTATCTCCATCTTTCTCGATGGTGTATGTTGGAGCTTTTATTTTGTCAACAAGATCTGGGTAAAAAATATTGAACTTGTATCCCTGCACTACCTTGGGGGGTGGGTTGTCATGATCATAATGAGTTTGGTTGTATTTGTTCCACTCGTAGCCAGTGTGAACGCGATTAAAATATTTTGGCTTTCTTGGACGGTATTTATCATGCCACCAGTACACCTGTGATCCCATTCATATCAAACTATAAGTATGGCAATGATAAATGAGCAGTTTTTTTATATTTCCACTTAACCTAGGGAAGGAAATACACAAGAAAGACCAATACCTGGGAATCAAGGTTGATTTCATTATTTGAGCCAAATACAGCATCACCTTCCTCGGTGGCTCCCATGGCTCTCAAGGCATTGTTCTCAAAGTTATCTACAGGAGGAGCTGGCCTTAGAGCAAGTTCGTGGATACGCCTCTCTTCCTTTACAGCAATACGTTTCTTCTCCTGTACATAAATGTACCCATGAATGATTAGCTCATCCATCTTGAAGTAGACCTACCTCACATGTTTCTCGCATGAAAGATGTTAACCATGTCCCACTAATGACTAAGATATTGAGATTAGCAAGGAAAGAAAACAAATTTTTTTATTAAGAAAAAATACCAAATCAAAGAAACCAAGCGGGAAAATCCACCAACCACATGGGAGAAAAGGTAACCACTTGAGATTCTCAGCAATGGAAAAAATGCACACGTGAGAGAGAGTGTTTATAAAGACTGGACACAATTTTTTTGACAACGGACTGGACCCATTTAAGTTTGAGTCCCGACTACCATCTTTTAGAAGTAAAAAATGTTCTGTTTGCAAAAAAACAGTGCAACCAAAGAACAAGGTATTATTTTCTCAGTTACCTCTAATTACATATCAAACAAATAAAAACATAGCAGCGACTATCATTAGGCCCTGTACTGACGTACCAGAATCATCCTGTCCTCTTCAGGGTCAATCGCATCTTCAGTTTCATCACCATGCATCAACTGTGGTGAATATGCTCCTTCTGCTTCTTCCTCTTGGATCTCATCATCCGTCAAGGGTTTTGGAGAAGGAATTTCAGAATCTATAAATTGTAGGAACAGCCAGTTTTTTTTTTTAAGAAACACCGCCAAACAGAACACCTAAAGGAGGAGGGAGACTATACCAAAGCCTCCTCTAAAGAGAATATAGAGATCTAGTAATGCAGCTGCAAAGAGTGCAATGTTGCATACCATTTACATCTTGATGGAAATACTGATCATCCTGCGGTGGACTTCCATCTGTTTCTTCATTTTTAACCTCCACTGGTGCTTCAAGTCGCTCCAAATGCTTGTGCAGCATCTTGACATGAATTTCTTTCAGACAAGCCTGCAGTTGCACACATAGACTGTAAGGTTTCTCAGTTCTGCAAATCAGAGACCCAGATGAGAATGCGAGTATTACCTTCGCTTTGTAAATATGGAGACGTTTAATAATGGCTTCCCAATATTCCACCAACTTGGCAGCCCCAGATCGCATTTGAGACTCAATCTGGGATTGAAGGGCATCCAGTTCACCATAGGTTTTTCCATGCAAAAGATTCTTAACATCTGCGTCAATGCTCACATGCAAACCTCTTTCTTCAACTGTAATCTCTGGTGGTAGTTGCTCTCCTCGCACTCTGGCACGCTCTAGGGCATCCCTTTTATTAGCTTCAGCTAGTTCCCATTCACAAACAATCAGAAGTGCCTGTTCTTGCAACAAATTGGGAGCATAAGGCATTTATAAAAAGCTCAGACTGCCATTTTTAATAGCTCTAAATTTCATTTACTCTCTTTATTAAACAATTCACACAAAAAACCATTTTGAAAATTGCAAAATGACCCCTGAACTATCCTTGAAAATTGCAAAATCTACCTTAATTATAGTATATCCACATGTTTTTATCATTTAATTTCAAGACGCTCCTATAACCCAAAACTCATGTAACCCTTATTCATATCCACAAAGTACATGGCATGGTTTGTGACCAATTTTAAGAGAATCCATGATAACTATGAAATGATCTGTGAAAATTGTGATGGATCTTGATCTGTGAAAAAAAAATGTAGAAGATATCCTCTTGAATAAATTGCCCCACATCTAATAATACACAACTAAGATAATTTTTAGGTTGGCAAGTAAGTTTGTTTCCCATTATTGAAAAGGTCTGATGTAGGGTATTTGACTATTTTCCCTTTGCTATCACAGACCCCAGTCATCCTGAAAGTTAATGGAATGAGTCATGTTCGGGGTGTTTTACACATTTGTAGTTCACTGTAAAGGAAGTTATGACGGACATATAAAAAATCCAGAGGAACATATACAGTTATAAAATCTCACTGAGTATCAAAGAAAGAAAGTGGCGAGGACCAACTTGCATGTCAGCCCAAATACTTTCCTTGGACTACAGCGTTTCTGGTTATAGGATCAGACAGAGGGAGTTTTGTACTGCCAAGAAGCTTTCTTCTGGGTTCTGGATATTCAATTAAATAGCGAAAATTTGTACACATGAAATTTTTCTGATGGGTAGGAGTTGCAGAGAAAATTGCAACAATGTACAAGTAAACAGAGAAAACTATCCCCAATATCGCAAGTATCCACGAATACAAGCGACAAAAACCGAAAGGAATAATACCTCCCAATATTGAATATGGGTAGGAGTCGCTCGGTCTAAATCAAGGTGCATCTTAATGTCTTCATGAAGCTCTTCCATTTCTTTTACTGTCAAACCCTGGAGATTACACATCTCAAGCAAATATCAATTTATGGTTTAGAAAATATTATCAGGAACTCATAGGCTCTTAAAAATGTAAGCCTGAACCTGAAGGTACAAAGAACATAGAAGTAAATAAATAAAATCCAACCTTGAAAACCATGTATGGTTCATTTAGCTCTATCTCAAAATCATCTGAAGGATCAAGATGCTTAGTGAGTATATCAATTGGTTTATTACGACCTTCACGTATACGAATCTCTGACCGAAATTTGCTTTGCTCAAAATGAAACTGTAAATCAAACATGTAGGCAGGTAAAAAAGAAGTAATATAATGTACCCTAGATTTCATAACAAAGGCAATGAAAAAATCATTTTAATTATAACACTAGAATTGTACAGTGTACCTCTTCTTCTTTCTTCTCCCAGTCTTGAAACTCAGCTCGAGCTCGCTCTCTTGCCAACAGTGCCTGCAGAGGAAAGGTTATTCCATTCAAAATATGTAGGTGTATAACATGCATGAGCCCCATTACGAGAATTCGAAGCAAAACTGCAAATAAAACTACATAAACCAAATAATAGAAAAGGCCACATAAAAAATTAATGAAAGAAAATTACCATCTCTTCCTCATGTTGTGCTTTCTCAACAGCCCTTTCCTCCCTCCTTTTTTTCACCTTTTCAATCTCGGCCTATATTCAAAGAGAGATAATAAATAAACATTGTCTTCCAGGAGAATGAACCTGCTTATGTAATACCATTTTATCAAGAGTAAAACCAGCACAATCGTCGGAGGTAAATACTACAAAATCAAAAGCAGGGGAAGCTAGCAGTGAATGATACAACCTTTTTTATATTTTTAATACCTCTCAAATCAGCAATTGCTTATAAAGTTTGCCATGCAAAAGCTTGAGAGGGGACAACAAGACAGACAACAAAACTGGCATTGATGAAATTACCATTCTTTCTCTCTGCCTTTTCTTCTCCGCTTTGATGGAGAACTCATCCAATGACATTCCTTGATTTACATCACGCTCAATCTTCTTTCGCCATACAAATCTAAAATAAAAACGTCCCAAATTTACAACGAATGCTGAAAGTGTAAAAGATTCATATTTATAATGCTTACTACATCAATCTAGAACTCTAACTTAAAAAAAAATAAAGTGATTGGAAAAGTAGGTTCTCTTTCTTAAATGCTGATTTTGAACATTTTCAACAGAATAATTGAAGCGTTTGATTTTTTTTATTCATCAGCAAACAGTTGAGACCTCAATTATAATAGAGATGCACATGTGCAGGAAACATAGAGATATAGAATGGGAGAAATAAACTCACTTTTCGTTAAGATTAGAATCACCAAAAGGATTTGAATCATTGGAATATCCATAGATGGTCTGGGACTTCAATTTTTTAGAAACTTTCACAGCCTATTCATGAGATGACAAGATATGAGGATGTCAAGTAGGAGTTATTACATAAGGAAGTTAAGGAAAACAAAAAGAAAAGTAATATAGAGTAAGAATGCAATCAGACAAGGAGAACATCTTGAGACACACTGATACACTAAGTATGCCATTTGAAGCATGAACTTTAACAATGTCTCCGTCTCCATTGGTTCATACATTTTAAAATTACAGTCATGATGCTATATGGACAACCAAAAACTCCATCAGTTTTTCTTCTATCAACGAGCTTAACCTTGTAGGAAGTCACATTGATGAGATTGGAAGTAATCGATTAACTTTTGGCGGTATAACGCTCGAAAATTTTCATAATAGTACTGAAAAAAATTGTATAAAATGCATAAAGATTGTATCCAAAGGGAATAAAATGCACTAATTCTCTTTAGACCGTTTTGCAGTATGCTTGATATCCATAAAATATATCAGATCAAAAGACGCTGATAACGAACCTCAATGAACCCAGAAAACTGCAACAAATATCCATAATCTAGCTTAGATAAAAAAAAAATTGTTTCTTTCAGGATTTGGATCGAGCTTGAATAATCAGTAAGATTCTAATTTGGTGGTGTTGTGTTGCCGTTTAACTTTCAATCTCGTAAAACAAGCAGCAACCACTCTGATGAGTAGTTAAGTTAAAGCTCAAAAGTTGACGAATGTTTCAGCAGCTATCATCAGCGAAGAAACGCGAATTCAAGCAAAGCAACGTGAAGGACTAAATAAAGGGGATTTGTTAGGTCAAAATGCTTTAACGATAATATTCATAACATAGAAATACCTTTTTCTGCGCCTTTTTCGCTAGGTATTCAGCAATTTCCTCCTCTGAAATCTTCCTCTTACCCTTTTTCTTCGAGACATCGTCTTCCGAGTCATCCGCGTCTCCATGTCGGTGGCGTTGCATCCGGCTCTTACGATTAGAAACTGATTCGGATTCATCTTCAGATGCGGAGACGGAACGCTCCCGCCGACGTCTCCTTGACAACGGCATCCTTTTGCCTCTTCCGCAGCACTAAAACCCTAAATACAACACAGCTTGTATTTTTTTTCCAAATCGCCAGGCCAGCGAATTCTACGTGGAACGCTGTGAGACTGAGAGCTACCCCCGTTCTTCCGAGTGAAAATAAATTTATTATTTGAAGTTCGCTGCGGATATAATATTTTTATTTATCGAATCACTTAAAATTACTAAAAATTATTATTTTATTTATTGAATTGGGTTTTAAATATACTCATATACGTTGTGTACCATCTATGCTTTCATACTATTCTTCTATAAATAAATTGAATTTGGAAGCATTACTATGTAGCTTAAGTATTTCAAGTTCAATTTTTTAAAAAGTGTAATTGTTAAAAAAATAAATTGAATTTGGAAGCATTACTATGTAGCGATCAGCTCCAACTCTAATAAAAAAATTGTAGAGTTTACATAGCGATCAGCCCTATCTACATCTGGATTGGGTAAGTTGGGGCTCTCCATCCAATCAATTAAAGAAATTGTTGACATATCACTTATCAAGAAACAAAAACCAACGTAAATACAAATACAATACACCATACTTTACCCTTGTAGACATCAATTGATTGATTCAAAATGTCATCCAATAAATTCCCTAGTATCAGGTCCCGTGCCTGGAATATTTTTTCAATATATTTCAATAAAGAAAGAAAGAGCGAAGCTGATTCCTCGAGACCACGTATCTTGAGTGTTCTTCGATCACAGCAACTGAGGCGACTGCTATAATTTGGTCTCTGATTATCTACATGTCTGGAGGTGCATGTGAATAGATCGTCCCACTGATTCCTTCTCAGATCCGAGGATCATTCTTCTCAGTGCCTCACGAAGGAGAAATCTGTTCGCCTTGCTTTGTGGATTATTCACATCATCTCAACTTTCTAAAGAAAATGACACAATGACTTCTATTGAATCACATTACAGTCATTTAAAAACGAATCTTGTTGGTTTAGGAACATTTTCCAAAAGCTTCTGTACTCGGGAATGCCAAGTTCAAGCCACGGTTTCATGTTTCCATCAAAATGTAACATTGCTGCAGAATTGACAGCCTCCAAATCGATGCCATAGTTACGTCCTAGACCAGATAGCATCCAACTACCATCAAGAGAATAAACTAAACCTTGGAAGGTGAGCAAGCTAGCGCTTAACGCAGCAGTTTCGGATGTTCCCTCTTCTCTGCTCATCTGCACTCATCAACATCAAAAAGAGAGAATCAGTTGGACATTGGACGTGGGCTCGTAAAACTGTGTCCATGTTTTGCCAAGGTTAACACTTTTTTTAAAAGTGATCAATCCATGACATGACAAATTGTATAATATATGAGTGGAAGAAAAATGACATTTTGGAAGAATATGCGCCACCCAAAAAACCTCATAAGGTCTACACTAGGTAAATATTCCCATCAATGGACCGGATTTTATTTGATTGTTATTTATCCTAATATGAAATGGATGAGTGTCAGTATGACCCAATTGGCTTCAGTCAACATCGTCCATTCAGCGTGCTGCCTTTACCATACAATCATTAGAGTCGGACAGCAATTTTTAGCGTACTCATTGAGTTGGCAATGTATCCCAAGTACGAAACTGCTAGGGTAGGGGGAGCAGAATACAAAGAATAGGAAACAAGTGGTGTGATGTGAGCAGAAGCAGTCAAAGTCGCATCCTATGGAATGTGGATGAAAACAAATTGGCAAGTGGTCATGAAGTTAAATAAAGAAGTTGAATTATCATGGCACTTTACACATTCTTGATTTAAGCAATTCAACTGCTTCCTTCAGTCAGCAATTTCTACAGTCCCCTCCTATGGGATTGGAAATGAAGAAATCTTCATTTTTAATTGAAGAACACCCTAAAATTTCCAATGAACATTACTAGTAGGATAACATAATTGTTCGACGTCAGAGAGGATTATAAAATTTTAAACTAAAAATTGACTCTCATCCATTTGTCCTCATCGCAATGCTGAAATAAGACTAACATGCTTGATACACATTATTCATTGACAGGATCCTATGACAAATGGGCCTTATGAGAGATTAGGATGTCCTATCTTTCACCTTTCTACAGCAGTATCCATACACGTACACAAATTGAGTATCATAAAATCAAACATTTGAAAAGTTAAGAAAAGAATAATATCTAACAAACACTTCAAACAAAAAAAAGAAAAAGAAAAGTTGCCACGCACCTCTTGCACCAACCTCTGAAACGTTTCTGAAATATTATGTGCCCTCCACCTAGATAAATCAATTACATTTACCCCAGACGTCCAAGCACAAGAGTTTTCATAAATAGTGTTTCTGGAGAAATAATTTTTCATCTGAGCCAACTTCACTGCACATAATTGCACGGCACCATTCACTTTTTCCCCCATGTCAATGTCCCAGAGGGCTGACAAGTCACTCTGAACGACTACATCATCTTCCAAAACCACAACTTTCTCCAGAGTACGAAATATTTTAGGAAGGAGATAGTGAGAATGTGAAAACATGGATATGTATTCCGTTCTAGACAGTGAGAAAGACAGTTCATCAACCCTATGAAATGAAACACGATATTCTTCAGGCAATGACAGATGCATCGGTGCCTCTTTATGATGGTCAAACAACTTAATGTCTTCAATGTTCAGCACCTGAACTGAGGCTTCTTTATACTTGTTTCTGAAATACCAAAACTTCATGGCAAAGTAATTTTCCCCGTCAGTGAGCAGATGAAAAACCTGTTTTTCACTTTCCTGCAAAGACAAAAACCTCATGAATAACAAAAACTGTTTAAATGAAGAACAAAAGTTTGGAGTTAAAACGGAGATGATGAAGTAAATGAAGAAATATACAGGCCATACTTTTGCATGCATCACGGTTGAGTTGATCACAACAGATGATGCAAGTATATTCGTGGAGAACACAATGTAGTGGTATAAATCCGGATTTAGAAATTTCTCCACCAGCACAGTCTCAGTATCAAATGAAGATCTAAAAAACTCAACAGTTAATCGCATTGACAGACAATGGAGACTCTTCGGCGTGGTTTGAGCTGCAAGTTGGTAGAGGAAGGCACTCTGCTTCATGTGAAAATTAGATTCATCCTCTGTCATATCAACTAGCTGTCTAAATTTTTTATCAACATTGTTACAATCAACAGGACACGATTTTGCCTTTGCAATCACGGCCTCCATTTCAGGAATCTTCTTCTCATTCCTGATAAAATAGGCAAACTTGTGTTTTAGTCTTCCAGGTTCTTCATGCAACTATGTAAGGTTAAAAACACGAAATGATTCCAGATAAATTGATGAACACAATCCCATAGATCTAAGAAACAGTATGAACTTCCAGATAAAGCATAACAACTACAGGATGTAGCCCACAATGATTCGCTAGACAAAGAAAATGTAAATTATCATATTTTGTCTCCATTGGCATGATACCATAATACTTCAACTTTCTAACACTTAAAGAAATGTTAAAAATGAGAAAACTCACACATAAATCAAGAGAGACAATTGAAACTGCATCCTCAACCACAAGCATTTACCAGATAAAAGAAAAGGTTGGTAACTAGTCAAGCGAGGCATTCTCAGTTAATAAACTCGTATTCAGAGAAAAATTTATGAAGTTAAAGAGATTCAACATCAAATGACTGGAAAGCCAGGATCTAAATTAACTTCTCTTTTCTCAAAGGAGATATGTGATAAAATATATATTACAAACATATCAGGAAAAATTATAGTTGAAATGATAAGAGTCCAGTCTAGCAGCGCAAAAGAATTAAATCAAGCCTAATGCTAGCTAATATTTACAGTTTGAGTTTAAGCTGATATTTATTCGAACATGTTCAAACCCGATTCAAAGCTCAAAAGGCATAAAGTTGAGCTCCCGCTTGGCCTGAATGAGCATTCAAGGTCGAGCACGACTCGATACAATCTAGCATAAATCGAGCTTTTTCGAGCTCTATCTTCCCATTCAAAACCATGGCCCTGGTAACATCGCCAGGAGTTCAAAGGCCGGTTGAACTAACAAATTACTGTAACTACACCAAAACTATAGAGGAAAGGACATCGGTATAAGGCTGTTGAGCTTGCTCCACCATGATGGAATATTCATTTCCTTGTCGCATCAAACAAAAAACTGGGAATAATACTTATTGAACTACACAAAATATACAAAATGAAAAATTCTCGGCCATAAAGATATAATGCATAAACTCCATCTCTATTTTCTTTTTAATTTTTGACTTTATTTAACTTTTCTTTGAAATTACTTTAAAATTTCACTGTGATTTAGCGAAAAACACATGAAGCCACTACCATCCTCGAGCCTGCCGCATTGCACTACCCTCAACCGCGGCAGGTCTGCTATAAGATGGGTGAAATAAATGAAGTTTATTTGGGATGAAATAAGATGGGTGAAATAAATGAAGTTTATGGAAGTGAGAACTCCCCTCAAGTCGTTTCAGATCCAAACAGATATTATTGTGAGAATTTCTAATGGTGGATCAAATTAGTATAAAACCCTTCAGAATTTCACATTCAGTCCTTGATTTTCACATCACCAAAGGCGCGGAAAAATAATAAAATAGGTGAAGAATGTGCTATCAAAAACAGATTGAGCAATCAATAAATTTAAAGCTAGAATTATGAACAAATGATATGTGAAGATTGAAGACAGTAGTGATTAATGAAAAAGCCACAACAAAGCAAATACCTGAGAATGGTCCTAAACACGCACTTAATGTAGTTTGATCAATCCATAAATTGAACATACCCAGGGGGAAGATCTTTATCTGTTGTTGTTTCGCTAAGAACACGTTCAAACTCCTGAATATTTTGCTTCATTTCATGAGACAAGTTTTCAAATGATGGAAGTTTTGCAATACTTGGATAGTAAGCACGAGCAACAAAAAGTAGGTCCTTCATCCGCTTCACCACAGCATCTTCCATTTTTTCCTTATGTTCTCGACCCCATGAACAATAACTCCCAAACCTAAATTCACAGATCAGATCACTTTCATCAGCACTTCTTCTATGTTCTCCAGTATAGTTTTTGGCAACAGGTCCAGTATCCTACAGCACATTACAAACATTAACACAAATTTTGAATTCAAAAACTAAAATTAGGAAGTTTTAATGACATATCATACAATTACTGGCTGTGCTTGTTTCGGCAAATCAGCTGGCATGGAAAACCCTGTGTAGATTTTCCAGAAATAAAGATGAAAAATGAAACCTAAATTATGCACGAGAGAGAGATTCTTGTGAACTTATTTATCACCTGTTTCATTCCCACCTCTCTTGGAGTTATTCCCGAATTCCTGGGAAAAAAGAGGGTAAGAAATTGAGATATTTGAATGCAGAGACTTTTAAGTCAAGATTGAATACAGAACAAATATAACTGAATTGGATGGGGTCAATGCCGTTCCCAGATAGAAAATAAAATAAGCAGAATGTAACAATCAAGTAAAGTAACTCTCAGTCTTAACCATCAAAGCATATGCAACAGACCTTGGGAAAAGAAGGGGACAATCTTTCTAAAAGGTCATTTACATGTTTAGATTGATGAACCTACAAGTAGAAACCAAAACAAATAAGAGGGACTAACTTAAGATGTGTCCCAGAACGGATCATACATCAGGACAAATGAATGAAAATGTAGTAGGATAGAATTTAGCCCACTCTGTAGATCCACTGCATGAAGAAAATACAATTCTTCAACAAACATGCACATAAGTGTGTGCCAAGTTATGAAGGTTGACAACATTATTATATACCTCTGATTTTTCTCTTTTACCAGCATCATTGTCTTGATCAATAGGTCTCAATGGATTCTAATTGCATCAGGAAGCATCCGAAGATTTAAAAAAAAACATAACAAGAAAAGTAAATCATCAATCTCCATTTATTCGGATTCAATTAATGGTGGCAACCACAAATGCAAAAGAAATCTCTAAAACTATCATTGACATACAGAAATGCCGAAAAATTCTTACAGGTTGTGAATTCCGCTGATGAGTGGCGTCTCCTGAAATGGTCGTGAGAAATCAGTTGATGAACTCGAGAACAACAGTAAACGCACATCCACTGATGCGCGGACACACACAAACAGAATCGATCATATTCAAAACAGATCTAATCAACACAATAGTCGTGATAATCGAAATAAAACAGAGAAACAGCACACCAGTGGAGTGCGAACCGCTGTGGAGGCCCAGCAAAAAGACGAGTGGGACGAGCATTGATAGGACGACGAGGCCAACCACCGGAATCACCAGATTTCTCCATCTTCTCTTCGCCGAACCTCCAACCACGCCCTTCATCTCTCAAAATCCTCGTCCTCCACCTTTTTTTCCCCTTCGAATGAACAATCTCAGCAATAAATTCTCATTCAACGTCAAAAATCACTTCGCCCTCGAAGCAAAAAATGGCAGCAATTAAAAAACTTCCACCAATCCCACTCCGGTTTGGAGATGCGATCCCTTTTTAGTTTTTGGAATGCACAAACGTCTACTTCACTTTTGCCCCTTTCAAAATTATATTCTCATCATTATTACATCGCTCGGCTCAGTTCACTATCCATCGTATTATCATTTCTCCAAAAGTTACTAAGTAATAACAATTTTCGCTTTTTTTAGTTAAAATTTTAGTAACGCGATTGTCTTTACAATTGCTATTTTAAATCATTTCTTCGTATTAAAGTTATCGTAAATTGATAATTTATTCCCATCTAATTATGCTTCCCAACAAATTTTTACTAAATTATATTCATTACATAATTAAAATATTATATATCTGATTATTTTTCATTAATTAATCTTTTTATATAAAAAAAATATCCAATAATTGGCCCAAAATCATTAAATGAAGGTAAAATAGTTTATACGACATACGTGTATTTTAAATTTTACTATAAAATTAAATTTTAAGTATAAAAACATTGTTTCTATTCCTATGCTTGTTAAAGATATATATTCTTGTTTATTTAGCAAAGGTGTTTGCAACATTTACTCTTGTATGTATGATTGGTACGAGAGAACTTGCAAACGATCTCTATAACTTAAAATTGAAAGATATAATTTTATACAAAATAATATTCATGTAATTTTAAAAATATTATTTTTAAGTAGATTTGCTAACTAAGATAAAAAAAAAAAAAAA
>NC_133320.1:22903899-22905634 GCF_012295235.1 Primulina huaijiensis
AAAAAAAAAAAAAAAATTCAAAGGAGAGCAACCTGCATTTGATGACCATGAAATCGATTTATTCCATATATAGCATAGATATTGAATGATGCCTCAAAATATAATGATGCCATCTGATTTTGTAGAGACCTAAAAATCCGTACTTGAAAATTTGCGGAAAATTTAAAAATTTTCTTTTCAATAAGTAACATTGGCTCATTCATAGTTGAACTGATAAATAAAGTTTGGTGTTCAAAAAAGCAGCGGAAGAAATTAACATTTTTGCGAAATAATAGAAAAAGTTTATTCAACGATATAAAAATTGTTTGAGCAATAAAAATAATAATCAATGCTGAACCGAGGTCCTCGGGTCCTAGTACTGCCGACTCGAGCTGGCTCACTGGTCCCCGCCCTCGATCCCGACATCATCATCAGCACCTACAACAATCAAGTCTAGTGAGTCTAAAGACTCAACATGCATATATCGTAAATAACAAGTAAATAAATAGTAAAGTTTTGCATGGGATAAAAATTTCATGTCATGAGGCATAATGTGAAAATAACTTGTCGTGAGCAATTATAATACGTGCATAACTGAACTGAAAATCATAATGAAAATGTTTGCTCCTTGGAGCCCTGTCATGAAATAACTGTAATAATTTTCTGGTGAGATTATGGTCTACGCAAGTGGTCCCTGAACTGAACTGAAATGAACTGACCGGTAACTGGTGACCGGGCCGGTAACTGGCGACCGGACTTAATAATGTATGTCTGATCAGACTACTGCCACAGTATACTCGGTACGGACCGGTAACTGGCGACCGGACCGGTAACTGGCGACCGGATTTAATCATGATAGTAGAGTGACCACAAGCAATATCGCATAAATCTCAAAATTTGTATTTTTGCACGTAATATAATTAATTAACATAATTAAATATCCTGTCATAATTTTACTGAATGGATTGGATCGCTTCCAGGCTCGTTGCAACATAAATATGCCATGAAGAATATGCAATAGTTTTAAAATGTACAACTATGCAATTAAACCCGAAAGTGCGACAATTACATCCAACGACTCCGTATTTAATCATGACCCCGAACCAACCCGAACCAACACTGAACTAACATGTAGTCATGATTAAAATACGCCCAAAATGATGAAATAATGCTCCATAAATGGCGAGGGTCGAAATCTAGGTGAAATGGAGGCCAAAACACGAAACGCTCTTTCGAGAGTCAATTTGGCACATCGCACCGTAAATTCTCGTACGACCTCAAAAATGATCCGAATCACAAACAGCCAAAAACATAACCTTCCTAACTTGATGAGGCACTGTCCAGTCCAAGGCCATAGGCTAAAAGCCAACCGACAACTCGATCGAGCCACTGAGCCGTCACAGCAAGTTGCTGTCCAAAAATACAGCAGCTGTGATGTGGTGTCTTGCGTCGATTGCGAGGCTAATGGCCACTGGGGCTTGAACCACCGACCAGAGACTCTTACCAACATCCCAAGGAATGATTTGAACCATGGCCAAGGGCCCTAGGCCAGCCACAATTCGAAATATTCCAGCAAACACCAGAAAACTCCAACCGAGAACACTCATTCATGCGTGGGTAGTGTTGTGTTTCATTTGCTGTCTCGTGTCGTTCCAGTGGCCATTTGATTGACCATGGCACAATCTAGACATCTAGGGGCATGGTATGAACCGTGGCTAAGGGCCATAGGCCAACCAAGATCCACACCATTCCACCA